>NC_068363.1:95158317-95273317 GCF_020536995.1 Dreissena polymorpha
AAAACGCTCCCCGAGTAGGAATCGTACTTTATAATAATACAGTTCATGCATAGCATCAATGAAAATAGTGATTTCTTGTAAATTTAGAAATTCAATTTTTAAATTTTACAGATCAGTTGCTTTAACTTAAAGATGCTAAAGATGAACTTTAACTCAAAATCGCCAGATAAAATATTTTGTTTTACGTTGTGTTTTGCATTAAAATGGTAGATCGTAGTTTCAAAGTGTCAACAAAAAATAATAGTCAACATTTTGTCTGAAACTTCAATTGTCACCTTGGTGTAGTGGATGAGGTGCTGCCTAGTGAACGGGAGTTGGTGGATTCGATTGCCACTCGGGGAGCGTTTCATTGCCTCCTCTATAGACATCAAATAATGGTTCTTCTAAGAAATGAACTCGAAAATGTCCATAACTGCCGATACGTATCGAAAGAGCGGTTGGCAGTAAATAATTTTTTTATATTCTATATTATTAAAAAAAATAGAATTAAAAAATACTGTGTTTTAATGCGACCTTAATACAACGTTGCAGCAGCGTTGGGAAAAAACGTCGGGAAAACTTTCATTACCATTGGTACAACAAAACTGCAACGTTCGAATGCAACCTAAATACAACGTTGCAGCAACGTTGGATGCCCACTGGGGTGGGTAAACCATTATGCCCCTCCGGTGAAACAGGTAGGCGACAAAAACATTGCAAATTCATAAGCTATCGTAAATATTACAGAACAAATTCATTTTGCAATTATTATACCATATTTGTTACCAATGTGATCCCAGCGGCTAGTCCAGCTTTTACACCATGGGCATCAGTGATATAAAAATAATTACACAGTATCTTTAAACTTTGTTGTTTCAGACCATTGTTAATACATGTAATTGCATTAATAAAGTGCATATAAAAATGTGTCCACTTATTAAATAGATGTGTTTATTCCAGGGGCCATGATATTAAGACATTTAGTTTTTTGAACATTCTAATATATTATCCCTGATGACCAATACAGTAAAACAGCTGCCTATATATTTTGAAAAATGTTGACAGCAGGATCACCCAAAGATCATTTATTGGAAGGTTCATTAGAATCTGCTTAGTGGTTGATAGAGGATCACCCAAATATCATTTATTGGAAGGTTCATTTGAATCTGCTTAGTGGTTGATAGAGGATCACCCAATAATCATTTATTGAAAGGTTCATTAGAATCTGCTTAGTGGTTGATAGAGGATCACCCAAGATCATTTATTGGAAGGTTCATTTGAATCTGCTTAGTGGTTGATAGAGGATCACCCAAAGATCATTATTGGAAGGTTCATAGAATCTGCTTAGTGTGTTGATGAGGATCACCCAAAGATCATTTATTGGAAGGTTCATTAGAATCTGCTTAGTGGTTGATAGAGGATCACCCAAAGATCATTATTGGAAGGTTCATTTGAATCTGCTTAGTGGTTGATAGAGGATCACCCAAAGATCATTTATGGAAGGTTCATTAGAATCTGCTTAGTGGTTGATAGAGGATCACCCAATAATCATTATTGAAAGGTTCATTAGAATCTGCTTAGTGGTTAATAGAGGATCACCCAACAAGATCATTTATTGGAAGGTTCATTAGAATCTGCTTAGTGGTTGATAGAGGATCACCCAATGATCATTTATTGAAGGTTCATTAGAATCTGCTTAGTGGTTGATAGAGGATCACCCAAAGATCATTTATTGGAAGGTTCATTTGAATCTGCTTAGTGGTTGATAGAGGATCACCCAATAATCATTTATTGGAAGATTCATTAGAATCTGCTTAGCGGTTGAGGTGGGAGATTTGAAGCAGATTGTAGAAAAGACACTTAAAGACTGACCAATAACCACATTAGCTATAACAATCATTGTAGAAGAAGACACACACAGACTGACAAATGACCATATTTACTAACAATCGTTGTAGAAGACACACAAAGACTGACCAATAACCACATTAGCTAACAATCGTTGTAGGCTTGTACGAAAATTCTTTGCAAATTCTGTACAGAGTCTGTACAAATCGCCCAGAATCAAGACATTATTTATTTTTTCTGTGCAGAGAGGACATATACCCAGAATATACCTTGAAATCTGTACAGATTTTCTAAGCAGAATTACAATGAAGCAGAATTGTATTTGTAAGATTCTTACACCAGAAAGAATTTGAACACTTATAATTCTTAACAAGACAGATTCTTATCACTTTGCTTTTAAGCAAGGCAGATTTTTGTTTCTGGTAGAAAAATTAGACAGAATTGTTGGACTTAGAAAAAAATCTGATACCAAATTTCAAAATGGGACTTATAATTTAAGAAACATACTGACATGTTTCAGTTTTCTAATTGTTTATTGCAGGAAACATTTCTGTATTCACCGAAATAAACATTAATGTTCAATGCATACAATAGTTAAAATGACCAAAAAATACAGCATATTATTAGCAACAAAAAAATACAGCAGTCTTGTTCATCATGCCATAAGGAACATAGAAAGTTTTCAACTTAAACCAACAGGCTTCAAGAAAAATCTATATTGGAGTAAAATAAGGTTTATTATTTTCTTATGGTGGATTAATTGTCCAAAAATACTGAAAATGCTAGAAAATGTCTGCTGTATCTCAGCAGTGACATTTTAACTGAAATTGAAAGATAGAGAGATCCAATAACGATTATGTGGTTATCTCCGCTGTCTGTCCTGCCTGGTCAACTATCTCCTCCTACACTTTGTAGCACTAAGAACCTGGAAACGTACACTCATGGTATATATGCAGCATAGTGCGACAGCGACAGAACTTTGATCTGACCACTGGGTCAAAAGTTATGGGGGTTGGGGTTGGACTGGGTCAGAGTTTTGCTGCGATTGCGATTCGAAAAAGGCTTCATAACTACTGTGTCCTTCAGATATGGCCTTTCATATTTGGTATGCATTTGTCTTGTAGAAAAAACCTCTCCATGCGCATACAATTTGTACCGGCTGTGGCCCTTGACCTTGAACTTGAAGTCAGCGTTTCAGGTTTCGAAATCTGCGACCCCGATTCGAAAAGGCCCATAACTACTGTGCCCCTTCAGATACTGCTTTCATATTTGGTATGCATGTTTATCTGGACAACACCTTTCCATGCGCATACAATTGTTGACCCCTGTGACCTTGACCTTGAACTTGAGTTCAGCGTTCAGGTTTCGAAATCTGCTACCGCGATTCGAAAAGGCTCATACCTACTGTGTCCTTTCAAATATTACTTTCATATTTGGTACGCATGTGCATCTGGACAACACCTTTCCATGCGCATGAATTTGGGGTTTGCGTTCAGGTTTGTTTCAAAATCTGCGACCGCAATTCAAAAAAATGCTACTAACTTCAGTGTCCCTTCAGACATTGCTTTCATATTTGATATGCATGTGTATCTAGACAAGACCTTTCCATGCGCATAAAGTGTTGACCCCTGTAACCTTCACCTTGAACTTAGGGGTCCGCATTAAAATTTTGAAATCTATTATGTGGTTATCTCCGCGGTCTGTTCGTCCTGGCCACTATCGCCTAATACACTATTAGCACTAGAACCTTGAAACTTACACACACATGCCAGCTATAAGCATATGTGCGACAGTCCACTATTTGGAATTTTGATCTGACCCCTGGGTCAAAAGTTATGGGTGTTGGGGTGGGGACGGTCAGATATTTTCACTCATGTTTTTAGGTAATTTTACATTAAATTCTTCATTTCTGCACGGATCTACTTCAAATTGATACTGAACATATCTTATGATAATACGGTCAATCTCAACTATGCATGGCCCCATAACCAACCCTGGGCGCCACTGGGTCAAACATGCTGCGTGGGTATACGCGTCGGCTTCTGCTTGCCATTTCTGGTTATGAATTGCAATTCTCCTCATTGATATCTACACACTCAAGAAGTTTCATGCTGAAATCTTGTAGTGTATCTGAGATATAGCCTTGAAAAGTCACATCATACAACAAAAACAAAGGGTAATAACTTTTAATTTAAAAAGTGGAGGGTTATGGATTTTGTGCATGGCAATTCTTGCCATTTATTTCTACACACCCATTTAGTTACATGTTGAACTTTTGTATCGTATCTGAGATAAACTTAGCCCTGAAAAAGTTGCATATACAAAAAAAAGGGCAATAGCTCTTATTAAATAAAGTGGTAGGATTATGGTTCTTGTGCATTACATGACTCTGCATTGATATCTATATAACTATGAAGATATATTGATATAGTTTTTAAGATTTAGGTAGCCCAAACAGTTTTGTGACAGACAGACGGACGGTTTGACAGACGGACAGACAACGCCAATTTTATAACCCTATAAACATTTGAATCTAACATGATTTTTATGTTATATAATTGGCCAGTTTTCCACCAAACAATACATAAATGTGTTTTCGTGATGTCTACACACCAAAACAATCATAAATTATATCGGGCCCATTAACATTATTTGAGATAATTACATTAAATAGGATATAATGGCTTACTGTATAATGCAAATTTAATACAAAATAAACACAACGAAAACATGTTTGGGAACTAATATATATAAAGTTACTACTACTTGGAAAGTTTTACTGTCCTGAATGCAGAAATGATATGTTTTTTTTATTTTCCTATATAGCAAATTTAAGAAGGCCCATTTTGCTGAACTGAACTTTTTGGGATTTGTGGGAACTACCATCGCAACACACGGCTTTCTTTCTTACTATTGTAAAGCAGAAGTAAACTGATCAATTAATGAAAAAGTCACAAACATTTCAACTCCTCAAAATTGTTTCTTTTTAAAACTAGTCACTAACTTGTAGAAATTATGAAAGTATGTGTTTGTATTCACGAACATAGTAAAATATTATAATATTTTCATTTGCTGGACACTTTTGCTTTCAACAAATAACATCAAACATCTTCTATAAATTACAAAATTCAGACGGTTAACTATTGTCAATCATATCAATTCAATAGTAATTATATTGACAAATATTAAAATGTTTTTATATGATTGTGTTGTCTGTTGTTTGGCTGTACACATTAGTTATACATTGAAATTGTTTGTCTTTGCATGTCAATATTATTTACCAAGTATTAAACTTTCGTCAATAACAATTGTGCCATGCCACATAGGATTCCCTACACAGCAAATATTTACACTGTTTGAAAGTGTAATGTATTTCATAACAAGGGCTGTTTGTAAAACATGCATGCCCCCCATATGGGCTGTCCGTTGTAGTGGCAGCCATTGTGTGAATACGTTTTTTGTCACTGTGACCTTGACCTTTGACCTAGTGACCTGAAAATCAATAGGGGTCATCTGTGAGTCACAATCAATGTACCTATGAAGTGTCATGATCCTAGGCAAAAGCGTTCTTAAGTTATCATCCGAAAATCATTTTACTATTTTGGGTCACCGTGACCTTTGACCTTGTGACCTCAAATCAATAGGGGTCATCTGCGAGTCATGATCAATCTACCTGTGAAGTTTCATGATCCTAGGCGTATGCATTCTTGAGTTATCATTCAAAAAACATTTTACTATTTCGGGTCACCGTGACCTTGACCTTTGACCTAGTGACCTCAAAATCAATAGGGGTCATCTGCGAGTCATGATCGATGTACCTATGAAGTTCATGATCCTAGGCCCAAGCGTTCTTGAGTTATCGTCTGACAACCACCTGGTGGACAGACCAACCGACAGACCGACATGAGCAAAGCAATATACTCCCTCTTCTTCGAAGGGGGGCATAAAAATGCAATTTAATTAATTTGAATAGAAATGAATCGAACTTTAATTAATGTTAACGCATATACATGGATACAAATACAATAATCAACTCCAGATTGCTGCACTTGTCTCGCAATTAGCCATCACTTAATTACTCATGAGTTTTGACTTTTGTCCCAAGATCTTTCTTATTCAAGCCATTTCCGTTGTAAAGTGACTGCTTAAATCTTACTGCGATTTCATTAAAGTGACTTTAGACTTGAACGAATCTGTATCTGCGCCCTATTTTGACTTTTTTAAACAAAGGATCTCAAGGTTTACTATACACTTTACTTATTTTATAATGCAATGGTGTGGTTTATTAGTTCAGGTTTCTTTACAAACTGTTTTCACCAGTTTCATACTTTAAATTCCGTAACAAGAAGCTAAATCGTATAATTGATATCCCCCGCCTTCTCATAATTTATATCTATACACCTACGTGCATGAAATTTCAGGCTGAGATAAAGCCCTAAAAAGTTTGTGACAAACAGCCGGAGGGATGGACTGATTATAAAGGCGGACTGATACAAACGTATATCTCTCCGCCTTTGGCGGGGAATAATTATAATCCATTAAAACAAGCATAGCCCGTTTCCAGGGACAATTCTGTGAGACAGGTATGCATTTGCAGAAACAAGTATTGCTTTTAATAGTCAATGATTAACCGCTTGATATATTTAACTCAGATTGTTGTTAATTAATTATAATGAGCCGTGCTCTGTGAAAAGCGGGTTTAATGCATGTGCGTAAAGTGTTGTTCCGTATTAGCCAGTGCAGATTTTTGCTGTAAGATACTCTCTGTAAATGACACATACCACCATAAAGAAAAAGTTTAATCTCTCGATTAGCCTGTGCGGACTGCACAGGCTTATCTAGGTTACACTTTACACACATGCATTAAAACTGCTTTTCACAGAGCAAGGTTCATTAAAGTAAATGTGAATAGTTTTATTCTGAGTAACATTAAAAGTGAATTATTAAATAAAGCTATCACAATTTAATTTGAAAATATTTATAACAAGACTATTGCCAAGCAATACATGTCCCCTACCGGCTCCACCATTGTCAGAAATATTTGGTTTTATTTGTTGCCATAGCAACCATAATTTTTGACGTATGAACAAAATGAAATGACGTGCATAATGCCCTTATTGCCATCTATCAATGTTTCAAGTTTCATGAAAAAATATTAAGAACTTTCAAAGTTATCGCAGGATCCAGGGAAGTGTGACTGACTGACGGACTGACAGACTCACAGACACAAACCATAAGTCCCTCCGTAGAAATCGTTAGGGGACAACAAGCAATGTGTTTGCGAAACACTATGTCCCCATATATTTGACCTTTGATCTTGGAGGATGACCTTAACCTTGACCTTTCACCTCTCAAAATGTGCAGCTTCATGAGATACACATGCATGCCAAATATCAAGTTGCTATCTTCTTAAGCAGTGGTTGAAGTGTTCGGTTATGACTTGGTATTATAAACCAGTATTTAGAGGGCAAATATTAAATTACAAGAATTTAATGTGACCATACAAATTGTTCAATGAAATCTTTTAATATCATTTACATCCTATGTGCTTTAAACTTCCAAATGGCGTTATTAAGTCATCACACCCTTTATAATGTAGTGCAGTGACCACGCATTTATCCATACGCGTCCGTTCCGGTACAAAATTTCGGAATTAACAAATCTTCCGGATTATCAAACCAGTGCCGTTTTAAGAGTTAAATAATTACATTATGACATAAACCTTATGTGTATGTACATTTACATACTTATTTTGCATCAAGAATGATATTTTCTTGTTACTGAAACATTTATTTAGTTAAAAAATAAAATGTTTGTTAAACAATGTAAATACAAAAACGTGTAATTGAATTTTCGAACAATCATGTACATGTGCACACATGACGTAAAGCTTTATGAATGTTACAATCACACTGTTAAGCATTGATAGCGTATTATTTAATCGATATTTCGTTGCTGTATACACTTTCCATGAGGACTGCGTGTATCTCGTGTGATACTGCCGCAGTGAAAAGACGTTGCCATGGGTGGAATGCGAGCTGTAAGCTGGTGGTGTCACAGAGTCACAAATCAAGGGTGTTGAAGGCAAATGACAATACAATAAAAAACTGCTATACTGTTTTAATATCCTCATTTATAACCCGTCTCATACAAAAGAATATTGAAATAATTAAAATAGCTACACGTAAAGTTTGATGCGTTTTAAATGGACTGCTTAAATAATCCTAGCACAACTTTTCACACAGGATGACGGTCCCATTGTAATCAGTGTCTTAATTGGTCGCGTGTTCAGCTCATTAAAGACATTGTGTCATTTACTATACATTGTGTAATGCCTACATCAGTTTAAGTTTTAAGTCGGAGTCGAACCATGTTTAGTCATGCCTATTAGCTATTACGCCTTAACACAATATTTCACGCCTCAGTGAAGGCGCTTTTGTTTAAACAACGGGATGGCGATAAAGCCTAAAACAACAATACTTCACGCCTCGGTGATTGCGCTTTTGTTTATACGGCGGGTTGGCGATTAAGCCCCCATGTTGGGAAGCATCCTGATTAACGAGAATTAATTACAGCTAAATACACAGATCGGTGTCACGAAATCTACGTCCGGATCCGGAACGCAAGACTTAACAGGGCAAAATACTGCAAAATAAATCCGTTCCCCTTGACTTTCGTCCGCATCGCGAGATTTCCGGACTATCAAGATCCAGATAAATGCGGGGTCATTGTATTTATATTAATGCAAATGTGGAAAGTGAAAGTAAAAGCACAACAATGATAATATCTAACAAAATAGATTCATTAAACTGATTATACAATACCCTTAATTAAGTGTTATTTACAGTCCTTATCCTATAAGAAAAACAATAATATTAAAGTAAAACTTATCAATGCTCCCCAATAATGCGCTAAGTTAATATATGGGTTTATTTTAAGAATAAGTTCCAGAAAAAAGTATAATATATGTGCAAATCAATGAGTCAGAACAATTAGTTATATCTGCATTGAGAAAAATTGTAAAGGAAAAACCTGACAGGACACTGTGATCAGTTTCACCATATAGGGATCATGATCAAGTTTCAGAGATATTTGTGTAGAGTATAACTTCTTTTTAAAAAAACATCAGTGTTTTTTTTCACTTATAGGGGAATGGTGGCGGGGCCCATCCAAAGGGGAAAAATGCGTCGTTTTTTAGGAAAAAGGGAAAATTAAAATTCACTTGTTTATATGTAATGCTATTTATTATATTAATACACATGTTTGTATGAATATAATATTGACAGCTGAATGTCTTTGTCCTTTTTCTTAAAATTAAAATATATATCAATGATTTTTTCAACATTAGTTTCAGACAGTTCAGCCTTCATGCACAGTCTCAGTTTTCTTAGCCATTTTGAGTCTAATTGGGATCTTTTAAATTGATAAAATGGCAAATTTGAGCATTTTTTATCAATAAAATGGACCAAATTGGAATGATTTTATCAACAAATATTGACACAATATAGATACATCAGGCCTTTTCCTGGCCATTTTGGGAGAAAAATGCAATTAATGTGAAAAGTCAACTGGTTTGGGAAAAACTATTAAATATAACTCTTTATAATAATTCAAAATAATATAAATTATAGTTATATACTTTGTTAGTTGTTTATGAAATAAATTTGAGATATATTTATCACGATAATGAGACAATTTTTTTTTTTTTTACTTCTGAAGGGGATTTTTTTACAAAATGGGGGAAAAATATATACTCTTTTTTGAGGGGAATGGGGCCGAATATCGGCCCCGAAATTGCCATAAAAAAAACACTGAACATTATGCACAAATTATACATATCAGAATTATAAACAAGACCTATCTATCAGATGACAGCGGCTCAACTATTCGAGTGCTTGACACTATAACGTACATGTAAGCCATCATGGGGAAATTGTTCATATTCAATAATTTATAATGGAAGATCTTTCAAACATAAAAAAAGGAAAAAAGATATTTTTTTAGGGGGTGTAGGAGGGTTGAGAGGGGGGGTATTATGTGAGGTGTGGTCATTTATTAGACGATCTTTCAAAAATAAAAAAAGGAAAAAAAAAAAAAAAAAATTTTGCGGGGGAGAGGGGGGTGGGGGGGGGTAGGGGGTTTGAGAGGGGGGGTATATTATGTGGGGTGGGGTCATTCATAATAAATCTTTGAAAAATAAAGAAAAAGGAAAAACAAAATGGGGGGGGGGGGGAGGTGGGGGGAGGGGGGCAGGGATTCTGGGTTGGGGCGTGGGGTCATGTTTGGGTGGAATCCATTGTGGTATTCAGGTAAGTGTTGTTTTGTCAAAATATTAATAAAATCTAATCATAAATAAAGAAGTTATGGCAATTAATTTAAACAAAATGTTTAATTATCTAAGTATAAAAGGGGCCATAATTCTGTAAAAATGCTTGCAGTTGTCTGCTCTTGTTTATAGGTTGGGGTCATGTTGGTAAACATGTATGCAAAATATGAAAGCAATATGTCAAGGGACATAGGAAATATTTGGGGTAGTACGCAAACTTTAACATAGATTTATCAATAATATGCATATTCTAAGTATAAAAGGGGCAATAATTCTGTCAAAATGCTTGATACAGTGGCCTGCTCTTGTTTATAGGTTGGAGTCATGTTGGTAAACGAGTATGCAAAATATAAAAGCAATACGTCAAAGGACATAGGAAATATTTGGGGTAGTACGCAAACTTTAACATAGATTTATCAATAATATGCATATTCTAAGTATAAAAGGGGCAATAATTCTGTCAAAATGCTTGATTCAGTTGTCTGCTCTTGTTTATAGGTTGGAGTCATGTTGGTAAACAAGTATGCAAAATATAAAAGCAATATGTCAAAGGACATAGGAAATATTTGGGGTAGTACGCAAACTTTAACATAGATTTATCAATAATATACATATTCTAAGTATAAAAGGAGCAATAATTCTGTCAAAATGCTTGATTCAGTTGTCTGCTCTTGTTTATAGGTTGGGGTCAGGTTGGTAAATAAGTATGCAAAATATGAAAGCAATATGTCAAGGGACAATGAAAATATTTGGGGTAGTACGCAAACTTTAACATTTGCACGCAAATGCTTACGCCGACGCCGGGGTGAGTAGGATAGCTCCACTATATATATTTCATATATAATAGTCGAGCTAAAAAACAATAACAATACAAACAAGGGACAAAATTGTCACAAAACCAGGTTTTCATTGTGAAAAAAAATCTGATAAAGGGAGACAACTCAAACTGAACTTTTGAAATGAACAAACAAAATTAACTCCCTTTGTAAGTTTGTTTTAAAATAAATCTATTTTTAGTCGTGGCGACCTTGACATTGGAGATATTGACGTGATTCTTTCGTGTGACACACCGTCCCATGATGGTGAACAAATGTGCCAAATGATTTTAAAATCTCATAATGAATGACATAGTTATAGCCCAGACAAGCTCATTTATGGCTATTTTTTACCTTTGAACTCAAAGTGTGACCTTGACCTTGGAGATATTGACGTAATTTTTTCGCGCGACACACCGTCTAATGATGGTTAACAAATGTGCCAAATGATTTTAAAATCTCACAATGAACGACAAAGTTATGGCCCGGACAAGCTTGTTCCGCCCGCCCGCCAGTCCGCCCGCATTCGCCAATCTAATAACCAGTTTTTTCCTTCGGAAAACCTGGTTAAAAACCTGGTTAAAAAGGGACACGCACAGAAATCAGGTCAACAAAACTAGTTATTGCTTAAAAATGTATTCCAATTCTAATTCAGTTTTCTATCACTGTTATAATATATTAATAATATTTTAATAATCTATCAGAATAATTGAGTGTCTGTTTTATTGGCTGATGTTTTAAGCAATTATATTTGTTCATATTATTTATTATAAATATATAGGTATATTCAACATGTACAATTTAAAAAACTTGCACTTTGGGACCAGCATAACTTTTCTTTTGGGAAGCAGTGTAGCAAGCATACAAGAGCCGGGAATCAGTACTGAGATGTAAGCTGGGAAGCAGTAATGAGTAGTAAGCATGAAAGAGACACATTGGAAAACCATGAGAATTTCGGGAATCAGTACTGAGTAGTAAGCATGAAAGAGAAGAGAATCAGTACTGAGTAGTAAGCATGAAAGAGAAGAGAATCAGTACTGAGTAGTAAGCAGGGAATCAGTACTGAGTACTGAGCATGAAATAACCACAATGGAAAGCCATGAGAATATCGGGAAGCAGTACTGAGTAGTAAGCATGAAGAGCCAGTAATCAGTACTGAGTAGTAAGCAGGAAAGAGCCACAATGGAAAACCATGAGAATATTGGTATGACATGGTTGAAGACAAGATCATCAAGGGGTAAATTGGGTAAACATGTTACTTCTAGAATGCTCTTTTTTTCCTTTTTCATTTGACGTAGCGATCTAGTTTTTGGACCTAGTTTTGTAATAGACATATTATTTATTTAGACCAATTTTCTGACAAAGTTTCGTGAATATTTGAAATAAATATAATCTCTAGTGTGTTAACAGTGTAATTTTTGATAACGGACAATGCATGTTTAACAATGGGAATAAATGTCATCACAAAATCACTACGTAAACACATCGTGCTAATGTTAGCTAAGAAGAAAACAAGCTGTATTAGAATTGACAGAGCACTGTGAACAGGGTTTGTATTCAACAAGTTTGTTATAGGATGGGGTCCTTTGTGTTGCAAGGCGTTTGACTGAAACTCGTTAATGGAATCTATTTTTTTCTGCTTACATTAACTATAAACTTGACTATAAAAGGGTTTTACCATAATAATACAATAATGTACACATTGAATTTTCTGAAAACAAAGTTGTTGACTGGACTGGGGTTTTCATTCGATAAAAGCAAAAGACTTTCTAGTGCATACTCACAATGAGGGTATTGTTCTAGTCTGTATATGCTTCCGACATCACTTAGTTAGGATTGAACACTTCTCACCATCAACAGACCAGCTCTTCCTTGTTAAGAAGAACACTAATGGTTTTCAAGCAGCGGTTTAAGTGTGCTGGCATGACTAAGTATTAAAATCTTCCTTTTGCAGTATGTAGAGAGTATGTGTGTATGTAGAGAGTGAATATTAAATTCTTACAATGGTAATGTTATCATAGCAAATTCAACTAAAAGCTTCTATATATTTGACAAGTTCAGTGTTTTAAACTTCAAATTGGCATTGATAAGTCAATGTTAACTTCATAATGTAGTATCCCTGTTTTATGCTAAGTTCCTTGTGATGAATATATTAAAATATATTTATATTAAATGTAATTTCCATGTCAGTCAGCAATTTAGAATTTAATCAAATAATATATTATGTTAAAAAGTACTACATGTTGTGTATAGATGATTGCTTCCGAATGTAGTAACCCTTTACCACTTAAATTGATGCACATTTTGACTCATTTGAAGTCCCTTAGAAAGTTTAATTTAATATAATACCTTTCTTACTAGTTATAAGTGTAAAGGCTTCATATCCAACCATGAGCCACTGATGAGCAGCAAAAATCATAAAACCTGAAGAGCATGCGAGTTACTCGCAGGATGTTCTGGTTTTATGATGGAAAGCCATTTCCACTTTGCTTCTTCTGGGGAAAGGGTTAGCCAAGAACATTTCAAATATATAACCAACCGGAATTATAATTACAGAACAAGTTCATTGTTTGATTATTATACCAGAAAAATAAATGATATAGTATACTATCATAATTATGATGGTGTCAGTACATTTTAAATATATTACTTCAATAAATGGTATATAAAACTGTATCCACAAGGGCACTTTTATTTCAAGTGGCATGCTATTAAGACACTTGATTTAGGTTTAAACAAGATATGTGTTTGTCAGAAACACAATGTCCCGATTTTCACCGCTTTGAATCTATATATTTGACCTTTGACCTTCAAGGATGACCTTGACCTTTCACCGATCAAAATGTGCAGCTCCATGAGATGCACATGCATGCCAAATATCAAGTTGCTATCTTCAATATTGCAAAAGTTTTCATAAAATGAGCAATTTTGGCCCATATATTTGACCTCTGACCTTGAAGGATGACCTTGACCTTTCACCACTCAAAATGTGCAGCTCCATGAGATACACATGCATGCCAAATATCAAGTTGCTATCTTGAATATTGAAAAAGTTATTGCAAATGTTAAAGTTGGAGCAAACAAACAAACACTGTACAAACAAACCAACAGAGAGGGCAAAAACAATATGTCCCCCACGATAGTCGTGGGGGACATAAAAATATATTATCAAGATCTCTGATGTACGTTGCCATAGAGCTGACATTTACTCCTCTTTTGTTTTAAATGCAATCCTCTTTTTCTATCTCATTCCCACAACATAATAACTCGATGGAACGAGTTAGCTGTGTCGTGGTAATGACTTACTGAGTCGAGAAAACGCGAGAAATAAAGAGGGATGCAAAACTAAATGCATGAGTGACGCAATGAAAAAAGAGCAGTGCCTTAAATAACGGAGGATTGCATAATACAATATACTGCTCTCCTCTTTCATTTAGTTTTGCACTCCTCTGTTTTCTATCTCAATTTTTTCCCTATACTAAGTAAGCCGTTCCCACGACATAGCTAACTTGTAACATTCCCACGAAAAATAAGTCGATCCCTTCCATTGGTTAGCTGACAAGCAAATAACCACATTAGTTAAAACTATTTTTAGAGGACCAAAATACAAGATGCAAGGAATATACTAAAGCAAAGAATATTTAACAGTCATTTTGTTATACAAATTGTGTCAACCTCTTTTTGTGACCAGCTTATACAACTGCATTCAAATTTAAACCGCTGTTGTAGAGAATCACTATGCATTTACAACGTTAGAGATAAATTTACAAAACCTAAGTGACAAGCCCGTTTAGAATATAGCATGTATAAGTAGTTTTTGGTCTATCTAAGTGTTTAATAGGATGTGGTCCATGGAGTGCGGAATGTAATCTAGACTCCAGGATCATAACTATCATTAAGGATGTTAGTCAACATACAAAATAGTAAACCTATTAGCTTTGCATGTTGAGGGCGCTGATGGTGCATAGTATGTTAATATTTATAAAATCTATATAAAACATGTGACCCTTAACCATTCAGACCAAGTTTCATTTGACTAAAACAAATTATAGCATTAATAGTGTCTGTAAGTTTTTCTAAGCATTTAAATGGTAACCTTAGTTTTTAATACACTTCACTTAGAATTGACCGTTGTTGTGAAATTGTGATGATACAAATACGGACCGAATTTCATCGACATTGAATCATAAGGGTAGCTTCTACAGTTTCAATAATGTTTGCGTAACCTTTAACCTGTTGACCAGGTTTTTTATATCAATTGACCCAAATTTTACCTCGACCTAAATATTGTTCAGATAAACATTTTTATTTCTATAATGAAATTATGTGCATGAATTCGCTTGGACTATGTTTTATTTGGCCTTATCTTAATGTCGGAGTTTGCTTTACTAGATCTGTACTGTAACTGTGATCTACTTTTAGTCATTTTTTTTACCCAATTGGGAACGGGTCCGGTACACATGCCCTTGGGAATTTTTCGCGTCGTGAAATCAGCAGATTGGGAAAAAAACGAGTCTTGAAATCTTCTAATTGGGAAAAATCAAGTTGTGAATTGTACCAATTGAAGAATGGTACTTCAATGACCTTGCCTTTACCATCTTTAACTTGTCCCACTGTTTCCGGTGTTTCATGAGCACTAGTGCTCGGTGCATAGACTCTGTCATGAACAGTTTCAAGTATCATAGGACTTGTAGCTTCGTCATGTTTGTCGTCAATCTGCATTTGGCTACTGTCAACTTTGACAATTTTTGTTGCAATTAAGGGTGTGTTGTTGTCATGAAAACATATTTATTAATGCAAGATCATGAAAAAAGTCCCAAAAATATCAAAATTGTGAAAAATGTAGTCACAATCTCCTCAAAATGTTACAAACAAAATGACATAGAAATTGTAAAATTATGTTTCTATGGATAGATATAGTACAATATTGTCATATTTTCTTTGGCTGGGCACTTTTGCGTTCAAAAAATAAAATCATATATCATATGAGCAACATTATTCTGACAGGTTAACTGTATCGTCAATGATCCATAGTCAATACTTTTGACAAACACTTAAATGTTGTCTATGTTATGTCTATTGTTTGGTTTGACCCATTAGTAATACATTGAATTTAGTTATCTTGTGAAAAATGTGAGCCAAATATTGTTTCCAAGTTTAAACCCTTTGTCAATAACAATTGTTTCATGTCACATGTCCACAGGATTCCCTACAAATCATAAATACTTACAATGTCTGAAATGTTTATGCATTTCATGAAAATGCAATTTAATCAATTTTAAAAGAAATGATTCAAACAATATTTATACATATAAATGGATATTACTACAAAATCAACTCCAGATTGCTGCACTTGTCTCGCTATCGGTCATCAATACATAACTCATGTGTTTTCACTTTCGTCACATAATCTTTCTTATTCAAGATATTCCCGTTAAAAAAGTGCATGTATTAATCTTACTGTGATTTCTTTAGAGTGAATCTACTACATTTTTTAACAAAGGATCTCAAGTTTTACTATGAAATTTTCTTATGGTCTAATGCAATGTTGTGGTTTATAAGCAGTGCTTACGTTACAACACTGGTTTCACCAGTTACAAGCACATTTGTTGAATGGATATCCCCCGTCTTTTCCTCATTTATATCTATACACCTATGAAGTTTCATATTAAACACTTATATAGTGTCTGATAGACAGCCCTAAAAGGTTAGTGACAGACAGACGGATGGACGGACTGATAGGCGGACTGATAGACTGACACAGGGACAATGACAAAGCTATATCCCTCCGCCTTTGGCATTATATATACAAGTATAGGCTGTTACCTGAGTAGGAAACACAGTTTGCAAAATCAGAAATACAAACAAAACTGCTTTTTACCCCCTCAGAAAATGAAAAAAAAAATCACTTATTTATATTTGAAAATTGACTCCAATATATCAAGGTCCGTTATATCGCGTTTTCCAATAAATCGTGAATCGGCTATGGCTCCCAAAAATCTGACAAGCATAATACCCAAATAACATGTTTTAATCTGAGAATTCGCTCAGATAAAATCAGTTTCAAGCTAGTATTTTACCCTATTTCACCCACTTAAATTTTCTGTATAATCTGACATTCATAATCCAGTTTTGACCAGATTGTTTGCTTTCATTGTACATCACTTTAGCACCTGTGTACTGCAATAAACAATAACTCCACTTGCCAAACATCACAGGTCATTTAGGGTGTTACCCTTCTCTCTTGAATTTGCTTTGAACTGCTGAAAACACCACACATGAAGGTGTATACAATTATAACTGTAAATGTCACATGTCAATACTGACCTATCTCAACAATCTTTGCGCGTGGGATACAGTGTAAACAACTTGCTTTTAATTTAGAGGTAAAGATCCCTCAGTTTGTCCAGATGCACTAATAATAAAGCCCATGATTTCCAAGAGGAAAATGACATCATTTTGTACTTGGGTCTACTTTCTTGAATAATAAAACTTGGCAATTGTTTTTGGATTACAAATTTAACAAGACTATTGTCAAGCAATATAAGTCCCCTACCGGCTCCACCATTATCAGAAATCCCAACATTTTCAGATTATTTTTTTATATATATTTGTTGCCATAGCAACCATAATTTAAGATGTAAGAACAAAATGAAATGACGTGCATAATGTCCATCTATCTATGTTCCAAGTTTCATAAAAAAATATTAAGAACTTTTAAAGTTATCGCAGGATCCAGAAAAGTGTGACAGACTCACAGATGCACAGAGCGAAAACCATAAGTCCCCTCCGGTGAAATCGGTAGGGGACTAATTTTACGCATTTAAAAATACTTACATGAAATAATGTTTTGTGCTAAACCAATGAACAATATATGGATATAACACATACTTCAAGAAGGTAGGTAAAAAGCATGTTTTGAGATTGCCAAACTATGCTTATGCATACAAAAACATGCATGAATAACCTGACAATTTTTAATGCGCACCTGATATATCACGGTCGCGATCTTTGGACCCCTTCAACCGCAATATATTGGAATTGCAGTGTGAATACAAGTTAAAGACAAAGTTTGCATGCAACAGGACACAAAAATGACATAATGGTGGACTTTTAAATAAGATTACTGTTATATAGATTGAGTAAAAGTCCACCTTTCTTTTCTATAGACAGTCACATATATAGAAATATATGTTTATAACAGTTAAACACAGTTCTTGTTTCTTGTTATAAAGTACAAAAAATTCCCCCTCCTAAGGGCTGCGGACCCCTTCCCCCGAAGTAGTGTGAGGGCCCTGATATATTTTATCTGTAAAATGCTTGCATCAAAATTATGAGATGGCTGACCAAGACCACACTCAAAGAAGAAAAAAGCCCTACAACATTTTCACGGTTTTGATTGCAGAATATCTCCAGGATTTATTGCAGTGTAACCACATGACTTATTGCAAAACACCCTTTAATTTCATATTCGGTCTACAAAAATAGGTCACGGGTGGTGGTAGAATGATAATTGATTAAAGCAAAGTTAAAAAATATTATATAAATTGCAGTGGAATTTTAAACTTGTTAAAATTCCCTTAAGACTACAATTTGAACCAGAACGTTTGCTCAAGACATTTGTATAAGGCATTAAAGGCCAATTATTGCTTGTTACATAATCAAGGTATGAAAACCATTGAAATAAATGATACAAAAATTATATGCAGTAATATGTAAGTACTATACTGTCATAGATGGTCTAGGAGAAACATAGCACATTGATATATTCTATGTTAAAATATTAACATGTCTGTCATTTACAAATAATTTGCAAAGTATCATGTGGAGCTCGTTTAAAATTGCATAATAAGAGTACGAATTGAATCTTCTAAAAACAAACCTCTTTAACCAATTATGAGTAATACTAAAAATACTTTTCCAAGTAAGTAGTCACAATGGAAGCATTGTTTAGTTGAGTGTTTCTTTCAGTTTCAGTTTAAAATTGTCATTATGAATAAGACTTGCCAGCCTAAAATCGTCCTTGTTACGGAGAACACTGATTGTAATTAACTAGTGGTTGAAGTGTGCATTCTCGACTCTGTATTGAACCACTAAAGAACAATGTACCATAGATCCTCATCCAGACTGAATGTTTAAATATCAAAAGTGCTTTTTAAAAGAGGCAATAACAAAATTTCCAACTAAAGATGTGTTTTAATAGATTGAACAATTTCAAGCATAAATGTTGTAAAAGAAAAGTTGGTCTCCAGACTGAAACCTGCAAACAAAACAAGAGCTTTGTCACAGACGTGACGTATACCCCCATGTGCCGCATTGACACAGACTATTTTGCATGCTGTCTTCAAAAAACAAGAGAATCTAATTTATGGCAAGTTGTAAGAATTATTATGCCATTATCATTTAAAGTCATTTTGATCTTTGAACTCTTGAATTCTTTCACATGACACTCCATCCAATGACTGTGAACAAAATAAATGTACAGAGTCATTTTAAAATCTCACCATTTTAAAATCTCACAATGAATGACATAGTTTTGGCCCGGACAAGATAATTTTTTGCCATTTTTTACCTTTGAACTAAAAGTGTGACCTTGACCTTGGAGATATCGACGTAATTCTTTTGCATTACACACCGTGCAATGATGGTGAACAAATGTGTAGAATTATTTTTAAATCTCACAATCAATGACATAGTTATGGCCCGGACAAGCTCATTTACGGCCATGTTTGACCTTTGAACTCAAAGTGTGACCTTGACCTTGGAGATATTGACGTAATTCTTTAGCACGACACACCGTCTGTTGATGGTGAGCAAATGTGCCAAATGATTTTAAAATCTCACAATGAATGACATAGTTATTGCCTGGACAAGCTCGTTTAAGGCCATTTTTGATCTTTGAAAAGTTTGACCTTGACCTTGGAGATATCGACATAATTCTTTCGCGCGACACACTGTCCAATGATGGTGAACAAATTTGCCAAATGATTTAAAAATCTCACAATAAATTATAAAGGTATGGCCCGGAAAAGCATTTGACCTTTGAACTCCAAGTGTGACCTTGACCTTGGAGATATTGACGTACTTTTTTCACACAACACACCGTCCTATGATGGTGAACATATGTACGAAGTAATTTTCAAATCTAACGATAAATATCGAAGTTTTGGTTCGGTTAAACTTTCTGTTTAAAACACACTAAGTGACCCCGCGACCTAGTTTTTGACCCGTCATGTCCCATGTTCAAACATAACCTAGACATCATCTAGATACAACTTGTGACCAAAGGACATGGTTCACTAACCACCCAAAAACGCCCCAAAAATCAATGAAATCAAATTTTCAAAAATGTCATTTTTTTATTTTGTATTCATCTTCTATAACATTTAAATTGCACAAAAAGTCAAATTTTATAAGTGTGCCTTGTTTTCAATTGTAAAAAAAATCATGATAAAAGTACATCACACACAAGAAAATGGCGAATTTACACTAAATTTCTTTGTTTCATCAACAAATAAACTGTCAGCGCACGAGAACACCATGACAAACTTTGTCTTAAACAATAGCAAAAACAACAAAAGACAAAATACTATATTTTTGTGACGGTGTTATTGCGCGCCCATATCTTACTTTAAAAAAATGTGTAACCCAGTGCTGATCTCCGAGAACCCACCATGCTTTATTGAACCTATCTTTTTAACCCTATATTAAAAAAAAACACTGCTTAAAATACCACTTATTACCAAAATTTATTAGAGGTTTTAAGTCTGAAATGGCAAAATAATGATCTTATCAATGTTGGTGTTAAAAAAAGAGGCCATAAGAAACGATTTTGTGTACGCGTCATTCGAAAATAACTGGGTACGAATAGCGTCGGTATCCAATGTAAACAAAGTGCAGACGACGCGTTTTCCAAAGTCGGATTTACCCGATATCTTAAAGGTAAGTTGGCATTTAGATAAACAATTATTTTTTCTATTCAAAAAATGATGGTTTACCAATTTCATGGTCCATAATTATGGCTTACTATATCGTTTGTCATAATCCATTCGCGCGATTACGAACGATGTCACTGTTAGAGTAGATATATACTGACTAGCGAGTAGTGCTCGGACGTAATAACGGGCTTTGTTTAATAACTTTCTTAATAATACGAAATATATTTTTTTTAAGTTATTGATACATTCTGGGTTCTTTATTTACAAGCAAGTGCAAACAAAACATTGTGTGATATGCGCATGCATTTGTGCGAGGGCCGAATTTGGGGCTATTAAAGGGAGGTAATTTTCCACTGTACAGAGGTACATGTATTTACCGGACATTTATAAAAAAAACCAAGCGTCAGTAACGCTTATACTAAATCTTTTCTGGTTCTAACTTAGAAAATCTATTAAAATAAACATGTATGTACATGCATCTATCAATAAAAACACACATGCGCGTAAACGCACGCACACGTATACACGCCAAAAGACGTACACACTAGCATAATAGGTACTTGTATCGCTTTAATGTTCTCTTTTCGTGTCTGAACTAGCTAGACACTGATGACGTTTTACTTGCCATATTAAGATATTGCTATCAGAATCACGAATGTAAGTCATGTAATAAATATTATAGCTATTTACGGAAAAGTAGGAAAGTCGTGATGGCCTATCCAGAAGAAAGTTATTCTTAGTATTGACGTGATGTTCTGTAACGTTGAACTGACTCACATGACATTTGTCCTTTTTCACAGCCATATGCCTTACCGTATCAAATAACTCGATTAAAATAGTGTAGTCAGGGTAAGATCGTAGGAAAATGCAAAACAAAATCAATGTTTTAAAGGGATCTTTTCATGCTTTGGTAAATTGACAAAATTGAAAAAAGTTGTTTCAGATTCGCAAATATTCTTTTGCTCTACGTCCAGGCTATCCGAGATCGTACCCGCGTAGATTTTGTTTCTAAATCTTATTTTAATTTCAGGATGGTGAAAGCCTACAAATGCATTTGCTGTAATAAGCGTGCAAAACCAAAAGATCGTCGTCCATTGACTGACACTGTTAAAAACTATCTACGAAGGGTCTTTCCTGCTGTAGATCCAACAGACAGTGATGTCATTTGTTTTCAATGTCGAGTCAAAAGCTACAAGAATGCCCCAAAGCCTAGGCAATGTTCAGACAACATCAGCAATGATCCGGACTACCAACCCCAACCATCTACATCCAGACAGCCATTTAGCCCATTATCAGTAAGTAGCCCTTAGATCTATTTACAGTGCTTTTACATCTGTAAAATAGTATGTAAAGGAATCTTAAATCCTATGCAGTCTTTAAAAAAAATACGTATCTTCAGCTTGTTACAATTGTTAGTCGTCGGATACCCACGGCTGCTGATTTCGCTCCGCTCAAACATCACTTAGGAATGGAGAGTAACGTAATGAATAGACCGGTGGTGTCCGACGATGAACAATTGTAACAAGCTGAAGATACGTATTTTTTTCTATACAAAATATGCTCAAATGCGGAGGACATGAGGCTTATTTGGATTTATATATGTTCGTCTGTATGTCTGTCTGTCTGCATATCCGTCATCTGTAGACACACTTTCGTTTTTGTATATCTAAGTGAGGCGTCAACAGAATCCAATAAAATGATTATGTCATACTTATATACAATTCAATATCGTGCATCCGCCTGACATTTTGTTTGTTGGATGCATTTTTAAATGGATTGCCTTACAAGACACCATAAATGAGTATTAATCACATTTTGTGATAGTTCAAGTTTTAATGTGTATAATGATAAGTTTTTTTCTTTATTTATGATTTTCTTTTGATAAACCTTACAATCCCGACAAGTCACGAACCCAAACTTGCAAAACGCATAGATTGCCATTTTTATAATAATCTTTCATTATCATTTCACAGATCAGATGGGTGGTCGAATCGGCAAACGCTAGAATCAAGGGATTCAAATATCTAGATCATGTGATGCCAAATAGCCAGCTGCCATTTATTGGTGACTTTGTTAAAATTGTTTGCGCCATCTCAAACAAATACTTCCCCCCTCTAAGTTCCCCAGACCAAGTCGAACAAGATGAATTGATCGCCGAAAAGATGCTGCAACAAAATGAAAAAGAAAACGAGCTGAAAATGTTAGTAGAAGAGAAAGGTCTTGCTAGGAAAAAGACAATTTGGCGGCCTATTGAAGATTGTGAAGTACAGGGATTTCCGCGTTTAAGTGATGAACAGCTAAGTGAACTAACACTTGGTGTTTACCAATTGCGTTTGAGTTCCAGCTACATGCAAGAGCATACAACTGGAAATTGTGACATTAAAGTGCATGTTCACGAGCAAAGTTTGATTTCTGCAAAATTGCAAAGTCGCCATACATCTAGCAGAATGTACATGCTGTGGATACGTCACAGTGAGGATATGGTCGAATCATGGTACTGCCAATGCAAGACTGGATCGCGAGTGGTTGGAATGTGTTCACACATTGCAGCTGTGGTCTGGTTCTTGTCTGCCGGTAGATATCAGCAAAAGGAAAGTTTGGGGGTTCGAGACTGGGGAAAGTACCTGTCTGACGCTTCTGCAATTCGTATTGATGATTCAAGTTCTAGCGAGAGTGATAGCGAAGTTTTTTAGACTGATTATATTTCATTCTACCAGGGTCTCCATGCGCGTTTCATATACAAGTTTTTAAGCCTTGGCTTTGTGTTAGCACTGGGATACCTTGAGACATAAGTGGAAATTGCTCATTTTGACAATAACGTCATTTTCAATTGGGACCTGCTATAATTGGAAATGATGTGCATGGATACATGCTTTTAATCAAAATGTATGCATAGTCATGTTAACAAAAATGTTATGAGCAAACAATATGTTACTGGTATAACATTTAGATAATGAGTTACTTAACATATTAAGATCTTTTGTTTCCTTTTCCTTATTAATTGTTTATATTTCTGATCATTCTCGTTTACGCTAATAGCTATGAACTGTCTTCTTTTTCACTCTAGCGTGTAAATGGAGACGAAGTCCGTTGTAACATAAAATATAGATAATAGTATGATACTGAATTATGAAATGAATGTTATCGGTCAGGGGTTGGGAGAATTGACAAATCTACGAGGTTTACCGTCACAACTCTAGTGCGTTCAGTTACAACAAACGTTTGCCAATCATCGTTCGTTTTCGATTCGGTCTTATTGAACGATTGGTTTCGCTATCGATCTACCTCCCGAAAGGGTTCGCTTCGGTTCGCGAAATATAGCAAACATTCGCTGTAACTGAAGCTGGATTGGTCATTGTCGGCTCGGGTACTACTTACATGTACCCCGGGTACTCTTAGTTATACTTACATGTACCCCGGGTACGGTTAATATATGTACTTAAACGTACCCGGGAAATTTAACGCTTAATCGGTCGTTGTCGGCTATTTTTTTAAATTAATTATATTTACATTTATGTTAATTTTCTGTAAAATGGCCTTTATGTTATTGAAACTAGTACCCAAAAAGCATGTTGATGCAGTTTTTATAAACAGAAGTTTGTTTAAGATTATCAAAAGCGTTTTAACGACATCGGATTTTGGACTGGAATACAAATCGGGTTAGTCTAATATCGACCGGGTACGATTAAGTATATTTACCATACCCGGGGTACATGTTAGTATACTTAAGAGTACCCGGGTACATGTAAGTAGTACCCGATCCGACAATGACCACTCGAGCGTAACTGAACGCACTAGACTTTGGTTTCGCTAGCGAACTACCTCCCAAGAGGGTTCGCTTCGATTCGTGGCGAACCGAGCGTTCAATAGCAGAACGTTCGCGAACGTTCGCTGTAACTGAATGCACTAGAGTGTCACGCCACAACTAATTATAATAATATTATATTATCTAGTTACTCTCCATAAATATTTTAAATGAAAAAGGCTTAATTTTCATGATAATCAATGAAAGAGACTTACACCTTCAAATATATTTGACCGGAAACTGGGACGCATGTAAATACCGATTTTTCTCAAAAACACAAGTTGACTGTTTACTCTACTCGCTTAATTCTTCTTATCGAAAGAAATTGACAAAATATACGAGAAGTGTACCCTATAATGAAATGGAAATCTATAATTAGCCTTATTTACCAAAACATCTTTAAACAAAATCCGATATGGATCGATCTAGACAATGTTTTGACAGTGGAAAATGTAACATAAGCGCAAACGTAATTCAGCGCAATAACGGCATGTTAAATGACGTCATAAATGAGCGCCATTTCGTTGTGTTACTAGGGGTTGTTTATTCGCCAATTTTGACGTCGTAATTAAGTATATTGCAAAACGAACGTCATTTTTAAAAAATAGACACATTGCAATAATTACAGCATAAATATTGGGAAAATCTGAGGTTGGGCGTTTTTGGGTGGTTAGTGAACCATGTCCTTTGGTGAAGATCTGATGAAGTTTCGGGACAGACCGACAGATCGACAAACTAACAGACCGACCGAAAGACCGACAAAGTGACTCCTATATAGCCCCCATTACCAATGGTAATGGGGGTATAATAAAAAATTCTTACACAAAAAAGAGAACAAATATTTATATGTTTGTGTTGCTTTCAGTCCATATCATACAGAACTAGATATGTCACAGACACTGATCCCTCATGACACATGATTGGACACAGTCAAATTATAATTTTAATTTAATCTAATAAAATTATAACCAAACGCAAAAATATTCTTAATATACTTAATACTTGAGCAAAATACTTCAAACAGTCATAATTTTATGAAGCGCACATATATATATATATATATAAATATATATAAATATATATATATATATATATATATATATATATATATATATATATATATATATATATATATATATATATATATATATATATATATATATATATATATCTAAACACATATAAAATGACAGACATAATTTTGCAATAATTGATTGCACAAAAAATGCCTCCCTTTAAGATCACTTAAATATGATCTTTCTCAGGCTTTTGAGTGAAATTTGCCAGCATTTAAAGAAAAGTTGGGTTAAAAACATTTGTTTTTAAATTAATATATTCTTCCAAAGAAACTAGAAATGTGTCACAGACACTGATGCCCCCATGGTACATGTTTGGACACACACAGATCGACTATTATATTCTACAAATGTCAAAAACACAAAGGGCCATAACTCAGCTCAAATGGGTGGCTGTCAAAATTCTGTTCTTTACGATCATTGATGTAATTAAACTATGAAGTTAGGTAAAGATTCACACAGATGTAAAAGGGGAAATAATAAAACACATTTTTTTAATAATATATATTCTTTAGTGGAAAAAAACAGACAAAATGCCATACTTTTGGCAACACTTCCCACATCAAAATTCCTTTCTTTAATGTCATTTACACATAAGGCTTCTCATCAGTGCTTAATCAGTTCAGAAGGGAAGTTGTCCACTCCCGAAGATTTCTCTACCTTCAGACTGGGCACTTGTTTTTCCACCTCAGTAAGCATGGACTATCGTCAACCGATTCCTGGTCTGAGATCGTTCTGACAGTCTGGTCAAAGCAGGTATATAAAGTAATTGCGGAGTTAGATTTGAACAAAAAACAATAAAGGACGATTGATGATGTGTAACATAACAACTATTAAATCTGTGCTATTTGGTTAAAATATGCTTGGTGGTTTGGAACTAATTGACAAGTGACCTCTCACAAGTGACAACAGACGACACGCAGCTGGGCCAGCTACTACCAGAGCTCATCGCATTTTGTTCTCAGGTGAGTTAAAAATGAACCAGCACATTCGTTGAATTCATATACCCCGCAAAATAAATTGTGTTGTGGATGGATGCAAATCATTGGATATAAAGGTATACCCATAAATAATAATTAAGTGTAAGGTAATTGTTTTATTAATTCTCCTCATTGATATATTTACACCCATGAATGTTCATGTTGAAATATTGTATTATTTCTGAGATATAGCCTTGAAAAGTTACATCATACAAAAACAACAAAGAACAATAACTATGAGTTCCACACATCCATGAACTATCGTATCTGAGATATAACCCTGAAAAGTTCCATAGTACAAAAGCAACAAAGGACAATAACTATGAGTTCCACACATCCATGAATTATCATATCTGAGATATAACACTGAAAAGTTCCATAGTACAAAAGCAACAAAGGACAATAACTATGAGTTCCACACATCCACGAATTTTCGTATCTGAGATATAACCCTGAAAAGTTCCATAGTACAAAAGCAACAAAGGACAATAACTCTTATTTACGAGAGTGAAGGTCATAGCACTTTTCCTAATTAATATTGATACACCTGTGAAGTTTCATGTTAAAGTCTTGCATGGTATCTGCGATATAGCGCTGACATGTTCCTTGATACGAAAACAAAGGGCAACAACTCTTATTAAAGAACATTCGAGTTATGGTTATTGTGCATGGCACTTTTCCTCATTGATATCTATAAACCAACTAAGTTTCTTGTTGATATCATATATAGTTTCTGAGATAGAGCCCTTACAAGTTTTGGGACAGACGGATTGACGAACTGAAGGACTGGCAGACGACAGACGGACGGAAAACGCCATTTCAATATCCCTCTGCCTTGGCGGGGGAAAGCAAGGACCATGATTCTGCCAAAAAGTGTTTCAGTTAAAAATCTTAACAATCATCTACATATTTAAGTTATTCAACTGCTTAAGCTTGAGATAGATCCACCAAGTAGTTATTAAACATGAGTACATGGAATATCTACGAGACAGACATTGGGTTTTTTATTCATTCAAAATTGGGTCTGGTATCGGCCCCATTAGCGATGGAAACAAGGGCTGTTTGTAAAACATGCATGCCCCCCATATGGGCTGTCAGTTGTAGTTGCAGCCATTGTGTGAATACGTTTTTTGGCACTGTGACCTTGACCTTTGACCTAGTGACCTGAAAATCCATTTGGGTCATCTGCGAGTCATGATCAATGTACCTATGAAGTTTCATGATCCTAGGCGTAAGCTTTCTTGAGTTAATATCATCCAGAAACCATTTTACTGTGTCAAGTCACCGTGACCTTGACCTTTGACCTAGTGACCTGAATGTCAATAGGGGTCATCTGCCAATCATGATCAATGAACCCATGAAGTTTCATGATCCTAGGCGTAAGCATTCTTGAGTTATCATCCGGAAACCATTTTTCTAAGTTGAGTCATGGTGACCTTGACCTTTGACCTAGTGACCTGAAAATCTATAGGGGTCATCTGCCAGTCATGATCAATGTTCCTATGAAGTTTCATGATCATAGGCATAAGCATTCTTGAGTTATCATCCGGAAACCATTTTACTGTTTCGAGTCACTGTGACCTTGACCTTTGATCTAGTGACCTGAAAATCAATAGGGGTCATCTGCGAGTCATGATCATTGTACCTATAAAGTTTCATGATCCTAGGCATAAGCGTTCTTGAGTTATCATCCAGAAAACATTTTTCTATTTCAGGTCACCTTAACCTTGACCTTTGATCTAGTGACCTGAAAATCAATAGGAGTCATCTGCGAGTCATTATCATTGTACCTATGAAGTTTCATGATCCTAGGCATAAGCGTTCTTGAGTTATCATCCAGAAACCATTTTACTATTTCAGGTCACCATGGCCTTGACCTTTGACCTAGTGACCTGAAAATCAATAGGGGTCATCTGCGAGTCATGATCAATGTTCCTTTGAAGTTTCATGATCCTAGGCATAAGCGTTCTTGAGTTATCATCCGGAAACCAATTTACTATTTCGGCTCACCATGACCTTCTTGACCTTTGTCCAAATGACCTGAAAATCAAAAGGCATCATCTGCCAGTCATGATAAATGTTCCTATGAAGTTTCATGATCATAGGCGTTTTTGAGTTATCATCCGGAAACCATTTTACTATTTTGAGTCACTGTGACCTTGACCCTTAACCTTGTGACCTGAAAATCAATAGGGGTCATCTGCCAGTCATGATTTATGTTCCTATGAAGTTTCATGATCATAGGCGTAAGCATTCTTGAGTTATCATCCGGAAACCATCTGGCGGAAAAACCGACCGACAGACAGACATGTGCAAAAAAATATACCCCCTCTTCTAGTGACCTGAAAATCAATAGGGGTCATCTGCGAGTCATGATCAATGTTCCTTTGAAGTTTCATGATCCTAGGCATAAGCGTTCTTGAGTTATCATCCGGAAACCAATTTACTATTTCAGCTCACCATGACCTTCTTGACCTTTGTCCAAATGACCTGAAAATCAATAGGCATCATCTGCCAGTCATGATAAATGTTCCTATGAAGTTTCATGATCATAGGCGTTCTTGAGTTATCATCCGGAAACCATTTTACTATTTTGAGTCACTGTGACCTTGACCCTTAACCTAGTGACCTGAAAATCAATAGGGGTCATCTGCCAGTCATGATTTATGTTCCTATGAAGTTTCATGATCATAGGCGTAAGCATTTTTGAGTTATCATCCGGAAACCATCTGGCGGAAAGACCGACCGACCGACAGACATGTGCAAAACAATATACCCCCTCTTCTTTGAAGGGGGGCATATATATATTATTGATGGCAGGGCCCTCAATCTATAAAATCTGCGGCCGAAAGTCCCCCACCTGAAAAGTATACTTTTTTCCCCTTTTTAAGGGGAAAAATTTCCCCTGAAATAAAAAAAAATTGTTTAATAAGATGTGTCTCATGATTATTATATCTCAATTCTGTTTCACTTTAATCTTGTCAAACATACTAAATTATGAAAAAAGAAATATATATAGTGCAAACATGTACAAATGTAATAATGAGAGAGTAAGTAAAAAAATCCCCCCAAAAGCGAAACACCGCGCAAATTCCCCCTCTTGAGGGTAGCGACCCGTTTCCCCTAAAATGGATTGAGGGCCCTGGATGGTTACTCTCAAACAGACAGAGTACAATGAATGGACAGCAAATGGAAATAAAACATATATGTAAGGCAATGCCAGGAACATGGAAAATGACAATTATAATTAAAAGAAATTGGTCTGAGTGAAAAATCCAAGTACACAACTAGATCTCTGCAAGTTTGATGTGTCGCCTGATAAGAAGCATACCTGTGTTACTTGTGTACTAGTATATCCGGGATGGGACATTAACTCTTAATGTTGTACAATCAAACTTTAACCCTGGTTTGTCCTACTCAGTAACATATTGAATAAGCACAACATTTTTTAATGAAAGACCAAAATAATCTTCTATGAATATTGTAAATCTAATAACAAACAGATAGATCAAACACAATATTCCCTTCTTTGTGCTATAATTTGTGCATTCTTTTCAATTTTAAACTGCTATCCACACAGGTTTGTGGTGGTTGTAGTACGTTTCTAGTTAACCAACATCTTTTTAACTGTCAAAGTTCACAAAATCATTTATTATTAGTAATATTATTAAAAATGTTTAAAGTAAAGCTCAAGACATAGTAGTTATGAACCTGTTTTGGGTCGCAGTCGCAGATTTTAAAATCTAAACGCGGACCCTAAGTTCAAGGTCGAAGTCACAGAGGCAAAACTTGTATGTGCTTAGAAAGGTCTTGCCCAGATACACATGTGTACCAAATATGAAAGCAATATCTGAAGGGAGACAGAAGTTATGAGCCTTTTTCAAAAAAGTGTGACGCCGCTGACACCGCCAAAAAAGTAGCACCTATATGACGTTATGAGCTCTTTTTTTTAATCGCGGTTGCAGATTTCCAAACCTGACATGGACCACAAGTTACAAAATTACATGCGCATTGAAAGATGTTTTCCAGATACACATGCGTACCAAATATGAAAGCAATATTTGAAGGGACACAGTAGCCTTTTTTGAATCACGGTCGCAGATTTCAAACCTAAACGCTGACCTAAGTTCAAGGTCAAGGTCACAGGGGTACAAAATTGTATGCGCATGCAAAGGTGTTGTCCAGATACACATGTATACCAAATATGAAAGCAATATCTGAAGGGACACAGAAGTTATGTGCCTTTTTCAAAAAGTGTGACGCCGCTGCCGACACCGCCAAAAAGTACTACCTATATGTTCCCTGTCCATAGTCAGGCGACACAATGAGGAAACTGTCAAGGTGAAAATAAAAATTGATAAATTGGGTGTTACAAGACCTTCTAAATGAGATTAAGTCTTGAAGTTGGTCAACTTAATGGTCAAGATGTTAGATCGAGTGCATAAATTTAAGTTTAGTTAACCCTTTCCCACTCAAAGCAAAGTGAAAATGGCTATGTGCAAACAGCATAAAACCAGAACAGCGTGAGAGTAACTCGCAGGCTGTTCAGCAGTGTCCGACAAATTTCTTATTTTTCAGGTAGCCCACTGGGCTACCAATAAAAATATTTGGTAGTCCATAAAATTTTCCTACATTACAAAATGATAAAAGGCAGGTTTTCATCTTTATTTTATTTCTTTATTTACATATACATAATATGTATACATACATACACATAATACAGTAAGTAGTCTGATGTACACAGTCAATATTGTTAATTAATGTTACAGTACAGGCACCGTGTACTTAAATGTAAATGTACCAAAGAAAATCATATACTACATGTAGATATTACATGTATGTGCACATGTATGTGTACTTAAATTTTGACAGCACGCTAAGTTGGAAACATAAATAAAGCGTTTAGATGATCAATACAATTGACTCGTATGGTGTTAATCAATGCAATTGCCCTTTTTAACAACAAATACCGAGTTTCAAGAAATCGGTGTAACTGTAACGATACAGCGTGTTTACATGATATTTTATTAAGAGGAAATGTCAATGCCAAATAATTCGCGAGATACCCCGGTACTTTAGTTGAAATTCACAACGAAACTTTTAACGGAAATTAAATGATCTCAATGGTGTTCTCGCTACAAATAAATACACCCATGCCAATTTTTGCGCGCTTTTCATCTGGAAAAAGAAATTCATTTATTAAATGTAGAATTTGGTAACCTAAAATAGCTGTACACAACGCGTGCAAACCGTGGCAGGTGATTTACGGATGTTGCAATTGAATGGTCCTGATTGGGAGCTTATTTCATCATATCTTTAAATAGAACCATATGCCGAAATTCATTTGACACTTTAGAAAATTTCAAACATTTGTGTTAAAGACTCTTATCGTCTATATTACCCACCCATAATTTGGTTTAAAAAATATAAATTGGGCATATATGGGATTATTGATTAACAGTCGATTAATCCAATTATTAATTGACAATGCAAACTAATTAGCAGGTGTTAACCGCGTTCACACCGTTGTTATTAATATTCATTTTCCGTTTCGTTAACGTTTTGAAGAATCCGCTATTGTTTTAATTTATTTAATGTTCGGCGTCCTTGGATATTTAACAACATCAAAAACCTTGTCGCTATTACTCATTGTTGCGGTTAACAAAGAATTCCAAACTGCCAAATGATGTTGCATCATGTGCGCCAACTATCAAACAGGCTCTCATTATATTATTAGCAGACGACAAATGTTGATTCTGATTGGATGATTAAAATACACTGTTATTGTTTACGACATTACCGCAAGTGATCGGTGACTGATTAGATAATTGATTGCACTTTGTTATCGGATTATAAGCAATACACAGTGTACAAACACATGATCAGCGTGTTTATTCTACGTATGTCTGTCAATAAAACGGGCTACCGCTCTTATAGATTTATAGTAGCCCGGTGGGCGTCAGCTGGAAAATTTCAGTAGCCCGATGAAAAATTTCGGTGGCCCCCGGGCTCCGGGCAATGGATTTGTCGGACACTGTGTTCAGGCTTTATGCAGTTTGCTGCTAATCAGTATCCAAGGGTTGGAATTGAAGCGTTTAAAACTTGAATGTAGTAAGATAGGTTTGTGTTTAAATTTAACTTTCTAAGAGACTACAGATGCGTCAAAATATGTATCTAAGTGGTAAAGGGTTAAACAAGAGATTGAACTCTGCATTAGTCTGAGCCAAATGTAGGTCAGCGTCAATAGCAACATGAGGTAAAGTTAGAGTGGGTGTGTTGATAGTGTTCAAGGACAACATCCATGCAAGTATGAGGCTTTGTAGGAAACATTATTGATATTATATGGAATGTGTCATTTTGTGTTAACCGTGAAGAGATAGAAGGACGGGTCAATCTATATGTATTCCCCCTCATCAGTCAATCCCAGGGCATACACAATATTTTTGGATTGTGTCTACTCTTAAATATATTTATATTAGAACCACACACAATTGGATGTTACAATCGAGATCAACGGAAATAACCACTTGTGAGGAGCGCAAAGAAGATCTGGTAAACCTAAGGGCATACTTAAATGTTGACTGTGGAGGACCGATAGCTTAGTATTGCTATTATGTACACTGTATCCTAGTTCATATATACAATAACAACCAAATTAAACGCGATAAGAGTTAACAACTTAACAGATATATCAGATAGTCACTAGCAATTGTCCTATGTATATATCGTTCAAGATTCATACAAACATTGCTAAGTTTGACAGGAAATAAAATAGTTGGACTGCCACAATCATGCTGACAAGCAAACCTTAGAAAGGCACCATGCAATACATGTTATAATAGCATCTGAAACATAACACTGTCTTAAAATTGCAATTCACTTAAGGATGTTTCTTATTGATTATTTATATTTGTTTGACACGGAAGTTTTGCCATACTGCTCTAGATGTATTTTTTGTTGTTTGTATAATAAACCGAATAGAAATGTAATCAAATAGATTGTGGGTAAATGGCATGTATTCACTTACAAAAATAAGGTATACCCCCTGCAATTTTGTTACCATCTAGCACTTAAGCAATAGAGCAGAGGAAGATGTAAGCAATTAACTATAAATAACGCAAGTAGATTGATCATTTTATATATGAAATATATACAATACAGGGTTTTTTCAGCACTGTCTGCGCCTCCGGGAAACGGAGGCATTCCCAAAGCAAACGGACCCGTTCCCAATCGAATTTCGATTGCATTTTTCCCAATTCCAAAAAATAAAATCTTCCAAAATCGTAAAAAGTAAACATAATTTATATCGAAAGAGTGACTTCCCTTCATTTGGGAAGTAATAAAGCCTTTAGTGACACAGATTTTTTGGTTTATTTGCCGAATGCATTTACTGTCAGCGATGCGGTCGAACTGTTCCGCATTATATACGAGTATATAGAGCCGCACAATACACATTCTAAACCATATCTGTAGACGCTTATTTTCAATCATGGCTTCGCACAATAGTAAATATTACATTAAAAAATCACGAATAAAAAAAGACGCTAAAGGATGTGTAACGATATCATCGATGTTTTCGAAACGCTCAGAATCTTCCGAAATTACTGCCGCGAGTAACCCTGAATAGACAGGCTCGGACGATATGCAGCCAGGCTTTTTCCGCCCTATGCCACGGGTCCGAAATTTGGCCCCATTCCCAATGCAAATCTGGCTGTTTTATTCCCAATTGAATTTTTTTTTTCCCAATTCCAAAACAAAAAAATTTTTTTTTTTTTTTTTTAACCTTAAAATATATGAGTTAACCTGATCCAGTGTAGAAAATAGAAAGTGTTGCATAATTAAATTATTTGTTGCCTTGAATTTGTTTTAAAAACTGTAAAATATGTTAATGATTATTTAAGACTTTCCTTATTTTCCTCAAAATCAGGCGCTTCGCGCGTTGTTTTTTTTTATCTCAAAAAAGGTAAGACCTTTTCCCCAAATTCAGATTGAAAAAACCTGCACTTATTTCACATGTTCATAATATTTTGTAAAATTTTAAAAATAAGTTATCAAAATAGTCATTATTTACCAGTTAACGGCTTCTTTGAAATATAAGAAACACTTTTTACATGCGATAATTTTTCCCAATTGAGCCAATGTTGCGATTATTTTTTTCCCAAAATGGGAGTTTTCACGACGCGAAATTCCCAAAATTCCAGTGTGGCGTTTTCCCTAAATGGAGCGGAAAAAGCCTGGCAGCAAAATGCATTGTCTGGTGTAGACTCAGTGGAAAGGCCACTACACCAGGGAAACTTCTGGCAGCATTTGCTGGTGACAAGGCTCTGCAGGCATGCTTCCCCAGAATGTTCCAACTTGTCCAACTGATGTGCATAATACCAACTAGCACTGCTGTGGTAGAGCGAGGATTCAGCACCATGAACCTGCTGTGCTCCCCATTACGCAGCACATTCACTCAAACCAAACTATGTTATATGATGCTTACCTGCATTGAAGGTCTAGACCTGAGTGACAAAACATTGGAGGAGCTTTGTGATGCTTTTAAAAATAGAAAGCAGAGAAACATGTTGCTGTAACTTGTGTTTGGGCAGTGTTTGTTTTGCATGTGTTTATATAAAGAAAATTGTTAAACCACAGACTTATTTAAGCATGATTAATTCAATTTTTTTTCTCCAAAATGAGCCATTTCACGAAACAAAAATTCCCAAAATGGGCAATTTTGTCGATAAAAAATTCCCAATTTGGTAAGACTCCTTTTCCCAAAGTAGGCAGAAAAAACCCTGCAATAATTATTATATACAATATATACAATATACCCATGCGCAATTTGCATTCCTGGTTTTACCACGTGATGATGATGATTAATCTACGTGCGTTATTTATTGTTAACTGGTATTTACCTGAGAGACAAACTCAGTAAAATTTTATTACCGAATATACTGAAAATATGAAAACTTAACAACATGTTTCAAGTAATGGAATATACTAGTCGTTATATTTAAATCAATATAAACTAATAGTTGTAAAAAAATACGGTATTTTATAACTTTTTTTCCGCAATCTTGTTGACTGTCCATTTAATGCAACCTCATGGCATATTCACATTATTCAGGGATTGGTTAACGAAATAGAAGTGACATATACGAGTTGACTAGGTAAAGCAAGTCCAAGGGAGACAACTCAAAATTAAAATATTGTACCAAACTCTGTTTGCCCAAGAATTATAAGTTTAATTGAGATTTTCAATCACTTTATGGAATTTAAGAAGTTCTTAATGTCTATAAAAAACTACACTTTTAGACATGAACTAAAGACATGAACATGTCATTAACTTGCTTTAATGTTGGTGTTAAATTTATGGAGTTAAAGCGGGTATATACGATTTTGTCAAATATTTATGAATTTATATAAACTGTGTAAAAAGCTTATTATATATATATTTCAATATAAATTAAAATAAAAGTTAAGAAGAACATGTGTCGAAAAATGCGAAATAAGCCAGATATTTAATTCTGAAATTGAAAACGGCTGTACAGCCGAATTCGCCAGCATGTATACCATACATGTACGATGTGCATCTAAACTTACGTAGTTTAACAGTTTATAATACAAAGACGAATGCTTCGGTTATTGTAGGAAAATATGTACGTCACTATCGGCTCGGGGCGCTTATTTGTCTTTGCTGCATTTTATGAAATTCGGCTTTTATGTATAATTTTTCTTGCCTATTTTGTGTTATTGTAACATATTTTATCAATATATAGAGAATAATAGGTTAGTGTTGATTATAGATCAGGTTTATCATGCGAGGCTTAGAAAACAAAAAGCACGAGCCTTGGCGAGTGCTTTTTCGTTTTTGTGATGAGCATGATAAACCTGATCTATAATCAACACTGACCTATTATTCTATTTATCCCACTTTTTATTCAGTTAACTTTTTTTATTTAAACAAAATAAGTTTTCATGAGTGTTTGTCGTACTTTGATAATGACTGTAATGTAACCAAGGTCAGTGTATTACTCCGCGTTCCAAAAATAACCGCTGATCAAATAATCTTTTTTTTTAAATCAGAATATCGTTCTGTAACAAAGTGTCTAGCGTTATTAATTACAATTTTAATCATATTAAATTGCAAATCTTAAAGTTTTATGATATCAATATGACATTAAGTTGTTATATACAAGGAACTACATTTGTTTACAACGTAGCCTAACACCACACACAATTCACGTTCGATATGAAACTATCAAGTCGATCATGAGGTGCACAATATTTGCTTCTTTGTTATAATATGTGGTTATTTCGTGATGAAATAACAAAGATTACTTGCATTTAAGCTAATTATATACATTTTGAATGTTGAAAGTGGCACCAAAGAATTGTGAGGCAAAGTTGTTCGAACTAGATAAAGACATTTGCTGGTGAAGTGACTGGGTGGGGCGAACATCAAGATGAACTTGTTCGACGGTAGACAGTGGTTGTCTAGGCTGCATTTCGGCCATAGTTTCGGTGCATGAAGGTGAACGAGAGGAATCTGTTGGATTGTTACATTTACTGGACTGAGCAAGAATGAACACTTTTGCTGCTGTTCAAAAGATATGTTGGAATAATTGGTTATGGACTGGACATTTTTGTGCCCTGTTATGGCCATGGTTTCAGTGGGTGGAATGTTTGCATTTCGAAGTTTTTGGACCAGGAATTTGCCAACTGAGTTGTTCGTTATTCTCTTGTGCTTGAGAAAGCCGGCGTCTTTTGCCATGGAATTCAGCATCTGACCTAGCTTGTTGACACCCAATTGTTGACGCAAGAATCACTGGGATGCGGTATCATTTGTGCGTATTGGCAGGTTGACAAGATGCTTTGAAGAAAAATAGATGGACGCATATCCAAGTACAGCTTGTAAATTAACACAGGATTTCTTGGTCCAGACGATTGTTTTCTACGGTCAAAGGGGAGCAACTCGAACTGACTTCTTCAAAGGGGAGCAACAACAACAGAACCTATTTGCATAGTGTTAAATTTACCTAATACTAGAGGTTTTAATTAAAATAAATGACAAAAACCACATTTTTTTTTGCTACTTTTCTTTGTTTTAAGGTCATTAAGATTGACAAGCTTTTGAGATTGTTTTTATTATTGATGCACTTGGCAAATACAGGTGACGCGGTGCGTGGGAAAAAGTAGTCCCGGTTCGGCAGTTGATGACGTCATTTCGTGCCATTGATTATAGCCTTGCCGTTGATTATAGATGAAATTTAATAAAAGGGGGCATTAATCAACCGATTTCGCTGTAAAAGTGGGATGAATTACAATTAAACACATATAAAAAATTGTATATACCCGCTTTAATGAAATATTCATTCATTATAATTTAACCCAGTTCATACAAGTAATAATTAACAGGCTTCTTAATGACTTGATAATTGCCAAGACCAACTTGCAACTAACAACACTGCAATGAATATTTGTCTAAAATTACTATGTTCAACACAAATTTACAACACACAGTATCACATATGGATTGTTTCTCAAATGGGTGAGAACTCCGAACGCATGTCCAGTTTTTTAAAACTTCTTTCCTGTGTTACCAAAACACGACAGGCAACACACATTTAAAAGCAGACAGTGACTGATCACAAAAGCACACATCTAAAAACTTAACCTCAGTTGAGCACGCAATCTGTGATTGGGCTGCATGCCACTGAGGCTGCGGCTGTTATTGATATATTTGTAATTTTACCTGACAAGATTTGGCTTGTAACTCTTGACTGGACAGCTATCCCAAGCACAGGCACTTCCACCTAAACTTGAGTGAGGTCAATACAGGTCCACTGTTTAACTTAAGTTCTATTTCCACTACACACTAAACAACTATTCCATCCACAGTCAATTCCATCTATACAAATTGGATGTCAGTACTTGTTTAGCGTCTGGCTAGAGTTCCATTTATGTTGCTCACTAGACAACTATTAAAGGCACAGTCAGTTCCACCACAACAGGAGGGAGGTTAGTACATGTTAATTGTCTGACTTGAGTTCCATTGTTATTGCTCACTAGACACCTATTCCAAGCACAGTCACTTCCACCTTGACAAATTGGATGTCAACACATGTCCAGCGTCCGGCTAGGGTTCCATTTCTACTGCCCACTAGACAACTTTTTCAACCCCAGTCACTTCCACCTAGACAACAATGAGGCTAGTACAGTTTCAGTGTCTGGCTCAAGTAACATTCTTGCTATTCACAGAACATGATTCCCTGGCTCAAGTAACGTTCTTGCTATTCACAGAACATGATTCCTTGGCTCAAGTAACATTCTTGCTATTCACAGAACATGATTCCCTGGCTCAAGTAACATTCTTGCTATTCACAGAACATGATTCCTTGGCTGACCAGTATGTCTTCTGTACATCAACTGTGAACAAACAAACATGAATGAGCTAAATGATCTAACTTGTGTAAATAAAATTATTTGCAAAGAAATCTGTTTTGTTCTAGGAGTACTAAGTAGACCACCTATTCAGGCATAAAATGTTCTCCTATAAGGTAAGCAGGTTTGGGCAAAAAGTCATACATGAATCTCTTTTGATGCTTAATTAATAACTCAAAATCATGAACCACTGTATCACAAAATGTTTTAGGCGAAGCATTTTATTTATGCTTTATAACAAAGTAGAATTGTCCCATGATCAGGTGGTATATGTGGAGGCCACAAAGCGCTATAGGCGACATGTGCCTATCGCCAGAACGTCTTCTGGATACATGGACGCCTTCAACGTGCTGACCACAGAACTGTACCTGCCTGTTGTGTGAAGGCGATCAGTATTAGATATTCAAGTCTTACTGGCAACTATTTGTTCCAGGACGAGGAGTAGAATGGTGAACATAGCATCATAAGTGTATAATCCTCAAGAATTTTTCAGTCTGTATTCTACACAAACATCCGGAAAAAAAAAGTTATTATTAACAGAGTTTTTTAAGCCATATTGTTGAAAACTGTTTAACATTTAAGTGGATAAATGTTTGTTACAAATTTATTACTTTATTTAATGATGTAATATAATTTATAGAATTATTATGTAAATAATAACAACATAGAGCAAAATTATCCTTTATATACAAAATGAAATCCAAATGTACTGTTTTATTAATCATTATTTATTTATCTTGTTCTTTTGTCAGAACTATGAAATGGACATTTTTAAAGTTATTCTCACAAAAAAGGGCAGTTTAAATATAGACATGTATTTAAACAACGCATATTCCAAATTGTCCAACAGTTTTATCCGGCAACAATATTAATAGTACTTTTTGTTAAAAATACCAATTCAAACCTCTATTAAATTTATACTCATTTATAGTGTTGTAAAATTAAGCGTGGAACTTCATGGGCATGTCATGAATAAGTATACTTACAATGTACATGTACTTTACTGTGCCTGCTTTGAAATAAAAATATTTTACTCAATGTTCATCTGAAAATAGATTTTATGTGTGAAGACCCAAGAAATCAAAGCAAATTCTTATTAATTTTATAGAGGTCTAAATGCTCTTTAACTTTTGAATCATGATGCAGTTTAATGTTATATTTTATGATGTTGGGGTTTTAAATTATGCATATTCTTTTATACATGGCCAGGTGTTGATCTAACATGTTATAATAATAGTTCAGTCGTCGAAATTCGCACTAGTCCGACAGCAAAAAACTAGTATTTTTTCTTTCGGGCTTGTAAGAAATCCAATATTACAAGCCCGACGTGCTTGTACAATTCATTAAACAGAAAACGAGTTCCACTTTCATTTTCAATATTTGTAAACAAAGTTTTGAGCCGCTTAAATCAACAGCCGCTTATGGTTTAACACACTGCGCACACGAGCTAGGCAATCAGCCGATAATTGGATTACTGCGCACAAAGCGCATGGTTTTGTGGTTCCCGGATTACTATTATGTAAAATAAATGTTTTGCGTTGCGTTCGGGACACAGAGAGTAATGGCCGAACAGTTGTCATTCAAGTACGTCGTTGAGGAATGCGAATCTGAGGTAACTTTGATTGCCGCATTTGCCAACTGGCTTTTTGTAGAATAACCTGGCACTTAATTGCTTATATATTTTCTGGTGTTCAGGTTTGCTCTCTCTTTCACATGGATATATGGGATACATTTCTGCTAATTTTTTACTTAAACTTTATGTATATATTTATAATTGTGATTTGATTGAAATCCGTGTGTGAAATTAATTTCTTCTTATTTCAGGATCCGAAAGAGGCTGGCTCAGATGACGAGGAAGCTAACTTGGATGAGGATGAAATTAATAAGAGATTTGTATTGTATTCTAAAGATTGAATAAATGAATGCTTCTTTGAATGTTTTATGTTATGTTTATCTGCATTTTTAACAAAAATGTTTGGGCTAGTAAAATCTGACTCGGGCTTGTTCAAATTACCATGGTACTAGCCCGACTTGCTTGTAGATTTAAATCTGAATTTCAATGACTGATAGTTTGTTCACATAATATTATTGAAATCAAAATTCAACAACTAGGTTCTCTTGTCTTAATGTTATTATCCATTGCCATAGGCAGAGGGATATAGTTTTGGCATTTTCTGTCCAAAACACTTTAGTGTCTGGAAAGTGTTAATATCTCAGAACTGCTTGGACTGATTTCATGGAAACTTGATACGAGTTTACATATCGTAAGAGAATGATGTGCATCAAATGCTTTTGCAATCTATGAGCACATAACAGAGTAATGGCCTTTGTTTTACTTGCAAATAAGCACAATTGTGTGTTTGGAGCAGCATCTTGGAACTGCTGGTGCAGATTTCATTGAAAAACTTGGCATGTGTGTATATATTGAGGATGGTTCAGGACAAAGCGCTACTCTAACCATTTTGGCAATAACTCATTTTTTAATTGTTACAGCTATTTGTTTGCCCTGTTTGGAAAAGTACTGGTACCAGGTCATTTGGGAAAAATTAGCATGACAAAGCTAAAATTGAGAAAATCTGTGTTGTTAATACCAATGTTTTGACCAACTTTTATGATGATTGGGCAAAAATTGTGACTTCTAGAGTGTTTACAAGGTTTCTCTATAGCCAAATAGGGAAAACCTATGAAGTTTCATGATCCTAGGCGTAAGCATTCTTGAGTTATCATCCGGAAACCATTTTTCTAAGTTGAGTCACCGTGACCTTGACAGCCATTGTGTGAATACGTTTTTTGGCACTGTGACCTTGACCTTTGACCGGATAATCAATAGGGGTCATCTGCCAGTCATGATCAATATACCTATGAAGTTTCATTAACGTAGGCATAAGCGTTCTTGAGTTATCATCCAGAAACCATTTTACTATTTCAGGTCACCTTGACCTTTGATTTAGTGATCTGAAAATCAATAGGGGTCATCTGCGAGTCATGATCATTGTACCTATGAAGTTTCATGATCCTAGGCATAAGCGTTCATGAGTTATCATCCAGAAACCATTTTACTATTTCAGGTCACTGTGACCTTGTCCTCTGACCTAGTGACCTGAAAATCAATAGGGGTCATCTTCGAGTCATGATCAATGTACCTATGAAGTTTCATGATCCTAGGCATAAGCGTTCTTGAGTTTTCATCTGGAAACCATTTTACTATTTTGGGTCATTGTGACCTTGACCTTTGACCTAGTGACCTGAAAATCTATAGAGGTCATCTGGGAGTCATGATCAATGTACCTATGAAGTTTCATGATCCTTGGCATAAGCGCTCTTGAGTTATCATTTGGAAACCATCTGGGGGACGGACCGACATGAGCAAAACAATATACCCCCTCTTCTTCGAAAGGGGGGGGGGGGCATAATGAGAAAACTGCCCCCCTCCCAGCAGCCATGTTATTCAACTGACCGGAACCATTTTTTAACTCAACTCTAGTATCAAGGAAACAAATGTTCTGAGCAAATTTCATGAAAATTGGGCCAAAAATGTGACTTCTGTGTTCACATGTTTTCACTATATACATAAAGAGAAAAATGCCCCGCCCACTGGCGGCCATGTTTTTTCACTGATCCCGACAATTTTCACACTCGTCCTAGATATCAATAAAAACAATCTTTGACCAACTTTCATGATGATTGGGCAAAAATTGTGACTTCTAGAGTGTTTACAAGGTTTCTCTATAGCCAAATAGGGAAAACTGCCACTATATACATATTGAGAAAAATGCCCCGCCCACTGGCGGCAATATTTTTTCACCGATCTCGACCATTTTCGAACTCGTCCGAGACATCAATTGAACCAATGTTTTGACCAACTTTAATGATGATTGGGCAAAAATTGTGACTTCAAGAGTGTTTACAATGTTTCTCTATAGCCAAATAAGGAAAACTGCCCTGCCCACTGGCGACCATGTTTTTCAACGGATCGGAACCACTTTTGAACTCAACTAAGATATCATTAAGACAAACATTTTGACAAAGTTACATGAAGATTGGGCATGAAATGTGACTTATATAGTGTTTACAAGGTTTTCCTTTTTTTTGACCTAGTGACCTAGTTTTTGACCCGGCACAACCCAGTTTCAAACTCGCCGAGATTTCATTGGGACAAAGCTTCTGACCAAGTTTCATGAAGATGGGACAAGAAATGTGGCCTCTAGAATGTTTACGAGCAAATGTTAATGGACGGACGGACATACAACGGACAAAGACCGGTCACAAAAGCTCACCTGAGCAATCAGGTGAGCTAAAAATAAACCACATAGTCCAAGCTAAGTGCACAAAATGTTAAAGCCACACACCTTGAAATGAAACACATGTTAATCAATACATAAAGATGCAATTTGAAAGTGTGCACAATTGTCATTAAATCTATAGCCTAGTTAGCAAGTAATTATTTATTATTTTTTTAACCGAAAGTAGGATTTCTATATGTATACGTCCATTTCAAGAAAAGCGATTACTTTCAAGTTTTAAAGCGCAAAAAAGACGGATTTCTACCTTGTAACCACCAGATAAATTCTAATTGACATAGATAAAATATGTTTCTTATTTATACTTGTTATACTAGTTACTATGCCAAATAAGTAGTGTGGCTTTAAACACTAATTGAATTATGATGCTATTAAACATACCACTGTTATTTCTGTTTTTCTTTGTTTGCCTTTGTAAGTCCTTATCCGAGTCTTCACTGTCTGGAGCTACAACAATATTGAAAAGGCATCGTGAGCTTAAAATTCTTTATCATATTGAATTCAGTCTGACCCAACAATTTTTAATACATCAACATCTTTATGTTTAAACAGCGATAATCCCATCTTTCTATTTATAAATGACCAGATACTTCAGGTTTTCAATTAAAGTACAACACATAATTTGTAAAACACCTGGTTAGCTAATAAGAATGTAAAACAAAGGAATTTCTTGTGCGGGTACAAAGCAATAATTGAATTGTATATGAATTAATTGTGAGGGTCTTTGCACTCAAAATAAAATGACAGATCCTCTACGTTAAGTAGGACAAAGTTGCAATAATTTACCAAGCTTTCTTTTATTGTAAATCCAATCTGGATCACCCATATCATCATCATTATCATCCGTGTCATACCCTGCTTGATATCCTAAGATATGAAAAACGAAACAATGGTATTATTTTGGTTTATACCAATGACCTATGAAACACAGTCATGGACTATTAGTATGTTGTTTGCAACATTAAAGCAACATAAATTAATTCACACACACACACCAGTAATTTATTTTTTAGTCTAGGCAACCCAGATTTGAAACTGACCTAGATACTCTCAATGCAAATATTCTGACCCAGTTTCATTCCTGTTTGTCAATATAGGATAAGCAATCCAAACAATTTTATTTCAGTTTAAAAACTTGACTTTGTAATCTATATCAAAACAAGGGACAAAATTGTCACAAAACCAGGTTTTCATTGTGAAAAAAAATCTGATTAAGGGAGACAACTCAAACTGAACTTTTGAAATGAACAAAGAAAATTAACCCCCTTTGTAAGTTTGTTTCAAAATAAATCTATTTTAAGTTGTGGTGACCTTGACCTTGGAGATATCGACGTAATTATTTCGCGCGACACACCGTCCAATGATGGTGAACAAATGTGCCAAATGATTTTAAAATATGACAATGAACGACATAGTTATGGCCCGGACAAGCTTGTTCCGCCCGCCCGCCAGCCAGCCAGCCCGCCCGCATTCGCCAATCTAATAACCAGTTTTTTCCTTCGGAAAACCTGGTTAAAAACCTGGTTAATGACCAAAATTATCAAGTGACCTAGATATGGTTAACAGAGAAACTACATGGACAAAGTGTCAAAAATATCTGTAATTACATATATAGAGTCGATGCGGCTAATTCCGTACGCATTCGGACAAGAATCAATATAGACGGTTATCGGCTGTTTTCTACCGAGAAATGAAAACTGCAGTGGACGCCCGGACCATTGGGCTATATTTAACTTGCTTTTTATATCGCGAGTTTTGATTGGATACTTCAGAAAGTGTTGTCATGTACATTAACCTACACAAGTCTAATTTCGTACAGTGTGTGGGTAATTCCGTACACGCAAAAGAAAGTATACCAATGTCAATCTCGACGGGTTTGTGATAGAAATATCGATACCTGTATTGGATATAATTACTACTTTATTTTTTAGAAACTTAAATATGAAATTAAATTTGTTTTAAAATAAAATATTTTCATGTTAAATCATGTTGAATTCGTATTTTTTGTATGTGCATATTAGAAATTTGATTCTGTAATTTACATCTTATTCATAATGTACGTGTAAGCGACACTAATAGTTTGTAACGAATTCATATTTATATTTGTAATTGTTGTTTTATTTGATTTGTGTTGCTGTTTTAGTTAGTTTAATTGTTTGTTGTGCTAGAGAGTGACAGTGAAGACTCAGTATCTGTTAATAACCGCAATGTTGATCAATGAAAGTGGACCGAATATGGACTTGTCCTAAGGACACAACCACTGGGTTGTGTGGGGTGGAAACGCTAAGAGATGGACATCGTTAGCTATAGCAGCGTCTATGAGACCAAGTGTCTCGTGGGAAGAGTGAGAGTCCACAATTATAAGCTGGGGCCTCGCTGGACCACAGTGTTTAAGAAAATGGCCCCGAAACCAGATCTCACCGAATGTATCCTCCATCCAAGCTCGTTCCTGGAATGTGTAAACGCTGCCGGGAACTCCGTCCTCAGTATTGTAAGATAACAAACTTTTGTACGTTTTTCCCTTTACAATAACCAGAGGGGGGATCTCGCCTCCAGCAGCGTTAACACAGGCCAGGACAGAGACATTTTCCCGCTTATTCCCAACCCTTCCGGGAATATTTTTCGCACCGGACGGCCCAAGCACCCTAGCAGGCTTGTGCAGAAGTGGAACGCTGGTTTCATCAATGTTCCAGATGCGAACAGGCTTGTCCTGTAAAGAGAGAGACTCAAGCAGCCTAGTAAGATTGTTAAAATAATTATTGGTCACAGTTGCATTTAACATCCTTGCTCTGCATGTCGATAAGGCCTGTGGTGTCCTATGGCTTACGTCTGGGTGCCTCTTCAAAAATCCAGCAATCCAATCCTTGCCAGGAACGCCATTTCTAAATGGGGACTTCATTTTGAGCTTACGGACGATTCTGCCAATCTTCACCTGCAACATTCGTCTAGTTATTCCAAATCCCTACAACAATAATAATATATGATGTATATGATGAATATCACCGCATTATTATTATTTTTTTTTTATTCAATATCATACATATAATGTAAACATGCATATGATCATACAACACAGTGATTGTATAAAGCAATAAAGTTCACACATGTTATACAAGATATGCTAATATATATAAATATTTTTTTTAGAGAGAAAAGAAAAGAACAACAGAGGAATAGTTATGAAAAATGATGAGTTGTATAAAGTCGGAAGAAAGCATACTGTATTTGTGTGTTTAGTTGTATATTCACAATGATCTTGTCAGATTGAAAAAAAAAAATATAAACAAAAACTATTTTAGAAAGATAAAAAAAAACTATTTTAGGAAGATAAACTAACATAAGAGTGAAATGTATATAAGTGGACAAAACATTATGAGAATTTAATCCGATTCCATTTTTGTTCAAAGATTTGTAATGTGTCATTACTAAGGGCTATTTCTTTCTCAATCTGGATTTTTAGTTTAAGACTATGGACAAAACAATTAAAATTTGGTACTTGTTTTTTGTACTTCATGTTTAAGATAAAATATTTCATCAATATAACCATAAAATTCACAATATTATTACCGTCTATTGATTTCAATGAGTTAATTCCGAAACTTACATTTAAGAAAGATAGTTTAACGTTTAGTTGCTGTTGTTCAAGAAAAGATGTTAATTGATTCCAAATAGGCTGGATGTGTTTGCACTCCCAAAAAAGATGTTCTATAGTTTCAATGTTTTCACTGCAGAAGTCACACAGATTTGAGTTAGATAATTTGCATTTAAAGAGATATTTATTTGTAGCTATAATTCTATGGATGTTTTTATATTGAAAATTTCTCAGTGTGCTTTCAATAGTTGCTTTATATGGCATGGTAAATATGTGTTTCCAATTAAGTTCATTTTCTCCAAAAAGGACTTGCCATTTATTTTGGATTTTGGAGTTTTCCGTAGGGTTTTTAATTTGTAGTTTGTAAAATATTTTATTTGTTTTGTTTTTTTTTCCAAGTATGTTTTCTACAAATGTTGTTTGAGTACATGGTGTATTATTTGTATTGATTTCAGATTTAATATGTATGGGTATGCTTTTGATTAGTGTGTAGTACTTTAGAAAATTATTTGAAGGTATTTCGTATAAGTAGCATATATTAACAAAAGAGTAGAAATCCTTAATTTTATAGTCATATAATTGGTCGACATATTTAATGCTTCGTTCAAACCAGTCTTTATAGAAAAACGTCTTATTGTTTGAAGATATGTCTTTATTGTTCCATCACCGCATTATATCAATAAATTGATCGTTTAATTTGTTAATACATGTGGGTGCTGTGAAACAAAATAAGATTCGCATTGTCGACCAATAATTAATACGGAGTTTTTATGATATAAGTAACGGAGTAAAAAACAATTAATAAATGCAAATGGTTTATAAATTAAATCCGCTTTATCGTTGGAAACAATTTGCTACTGTAATAGGCACAGTGCTTTAATGTCCGCTTCTTGGAATCGAGACCACATTTTGCGTTGCATATGTTTGGTTTTAACAACGGCCAATAAGCGCAACAGGACGTTTGAAATGTTAATTTTAAAAATCTTCATTGATTATTATTTAAACTTACCAACATTTTAAAAACATAATGTGTATTGAACATGACGCATGAATCACAAAAACAGTTTCAACAGGCTAGTGTACATAGAAACAGCTACACACCATGTTCGCTGCCCGTTTAATTTTTTCAACTAGCTCCACCTCAACTTCGGTTGGTATGACTGTGGGTCGCCCAGCTTGTGCCAATTCGTCGACGTTGCCGCTGATCCGGTTTTGGATGGTCATGACTGGGACACCGATTTTGCTAGAAGCTTTCCGGTACAACATCCCATGTCTTACCGCACCCACAGCATCGAGGATATCCTTTTGAGAATACATTTTGGGCATTGTGGACTGTAAATGACAAAAAACAAACACAACTCATAATTGGAAATTTATTGATCATTTTACAGAAAATACGGAAGCTCTATTAAAGAGTGTTGGCTCTAATCTCGTCCACGTGGTCAAGCAAGTCACAGTCCTGCAAAACTCTAACAACGTTCCATGCGAGATGCACTATGCTAAGTTCGTCCCTATCAAGACTGCAATATGCATTCCATATCACCTGCTGATTATACACATTTTCTGTCAATAGCGTTGACAGTCTGGTGAAAACGTCAAAAATAAGATGATGTTCATATTGCGTTTCACGCAAAAACAACTGGCACAAAAGAACGTGTATTTTCAGGCCGGTCGCCCCAAATCCAATTGATCTCAACATCAACGCATGTGGGGTTGTTCTAAATTGGAAACTCATGGCTGTAAACAAATAAACAACAACTATATAGAACATTTCTTTTCTGTATAAACATTTAAAACACTTTTTTTCATTCCAAAAATTTTAATAGATATATCGACCTTATTATCAATATTGTTTTCGTATAAATGCGTACGAAATTACCCGCACATAACTTTTACTGGTAAAAATTAATGCGGGTAATCTCGTACACTTTTATTTTACATATTACTAAAACAATAATACGATTTTAACATATATGTTGAGCTTAAAAAGAAAGAAAAAATATTTCATAAATTATTTTTAACACACAACCTCGCACACATTTCATAACAACTAAGATAATCTTATTACCGTTGGAGTTGTCGTTTCTGAGCGCTTGCTGATGATGCGGGAGAAAGCGGGAAATTTAAAATTTTGCGCCAAATACGTATGCAGCCAATCGGATTTAGACAGTAACGTCATCGGCAATCGATTTCACGAAGCGCACATTTAAACAAGCGAAAAAAGTACTATAAGCGATATAGCGTAATTCAGTGTTGTGTAACCAAACATAGAAGATATAAACAATACATTTATAGTGTACGAAATTAGACGCCCGTACGGAATTAGCCGCATCGACTCTAGCATATACAGCATCTAAATAAAAATAAATTACAATTGATCAAATTGCCCATTTGTTACCGGTGTACTCAATAATAAAATATGGACTAAATATTGGCAATGAAACATACTGAACAAGTTTCATCAAGTTTTTACGATAAATGCCAACACACAAACACAAATATTTCATTACCATATTGAGGTTGAAACCCAGACACAGCAGGTTTTGAGCTAGGTGAAGGAACACCTTCTCTATTTTCTTCATCATGCTGGTCATCGGATTCTTCAACATCCTCATCACTTGAAGCTTCCTCATCGCTTACTGTTGTTTCCTTGTCTGCAAAAAAGCATTATGGTGAAATGAGCAAAATATACAGCATACATTATAACACTTTAAAATCCTGTCAAATACAAAGCATGAAACTCTTTAAATATATATTCTTCACATAATATATATACATTGAAAAAGTAAACAAACGTCCCCTGGGTATAACCATAACACAGGATGAGACTTCATATTTGCACTCCCCATTTTCATGCTCATATTAACAACGTTAATATTAAGAGACCTTGTCCGTGTTCAAACAGTACCGTAATTACTCTATGTTTTCGGACACCCCGTTTTTTAGCAAAAATAATTATTTTTCGTGACTCTTCATTTTTGGACACACGAGTTTTCGTCCATAATTAATGTCTCTAAGTTTTTGGACAGTCTATTTTACAGCGCTTTTTTACCAAATTTCAGTCCTGTTTTCGATATCTAATGACACTTCGATCATGGGGTTTTACAACCAGATTAACATCATAAAACATGACAGGTGCATGCCTGAGGGCAACGGACCATTACATTTGCGCTATAGGGTAAATAACCTTGTAAACCGGTATGAATCAATGGTTTGGCCCGATAGCATAAGCGTTATGACAATTACCAGGGGTAGTCCAATTAACATGAGTAAATCCACATGAGTGAATCCTTTGTCTGTGGTTAAACCACGTGACCTATGTATCGGTCAGCTTAGCAATTAGTGACATCACAGCAGAACTGTGCTATTATCTACCGCAATGGTACTTCCCCTTCTCAGTAAAATAACTGACAAATACTAAACGCTTCAAAGTGTGATGCTCCCTATTGCAAGTTTCACGAACAATGGAAGGTGTAAGACAACAACTATCGGAAATGAACAAACAAAGAATTGGTTCACCGATTATAGGTATGGTATAACCACCAACCTCCACAGCACCTCACAGATTCATAAAACATTTAGAGCAAAGTAGTTGTTTTTTAAATAAGAAATGTACAAACCATATCAAATGTGGTACCAGCAAGCAGAGATTGTTTTACCCATCTATTGCTCACTATTGGTTTTCTCTGTACCAAGCTGTTGAATAGTTAGAAGGAGTTGCAGTCAGTCTGTCCATTCGCAGCTGAAAATTTGATCATTAAGATGTATCCATGCCATGTCGTTTTGGAAGAAAAAATATGTGCAGTATTCTTAAGATTGTTTTTTTTTATATTTTACCAACTATTGGGGCACTTTATACTAAGCACAGTGCTAAAGTGACTTTATGCTAGCAAATGAACTTAATCCTTGCACAAAATGTAACTTTTGCAGATTCTATGTCAGAACAACATCAAAAATATGTTTGTTTAGCATTGTATATATTTGAACAGAAATGTAGAACATATTTGTGTTGTAATCATCATTAACTGTTCAGTGAAAGTTTGAAGTTCCCACTTACATGCCTGGACAATTATAACCTGTGCCTCGTCCACATTTTCTGAGAGCAAAAACTGTTTGAACAGCATGAAGAATCCCTGCAAATAATGTAAATATATCATACCAGTAAGTACTCAAATGGCCTAAACGAATTCTCTTATCATCATGACATGCAGTACACATGTTGGAAAAGAATAATTAAGTGAAAAGTTTTTTTTTTTTTTTTTTTTTTTAAATCATTCTAAACATGCAAATCTTACGTTTTTCTAAAACTTATTTGAGATTTTGTTTCTTTACAATTAAACTCATTTGAAGTGGAAGTTATATCCTATTACATGGGGAAAATGAAATATTCAAAACCATAACCTATTATCAGTTATTGCCCAAAGAATATGGGTTTTTATGGCACAAAGCACAAAGACAAAAATCATTTTGTGTGTAAATATATTTTACCAGTTGCATTATTTCAGCGAAAATTAATTATTGCAAGAAAAATACCTACGTTATTTGGTTGAATGTCACAAAAGAAAACTTTGGATAGGGAATCAGACACACATGGCAATGGGGACTCAATGGTTGTTTTCACTTGATTTCCCACCTGGTAGACCAGATCGTCATTAGCCTGTACAAGTGCAAAACTAAAAATAATACACAGAAATAAGGGCAAACTGGTACGAACGAAGACTATATCTAATTCATAACTTTTATCAGTGAATATGTTGAGTAACACCCATTAAATGAAACAAAAACAAAACACCGACACAAAATACATTGCTGATTTCTGTGCTCCTGGGACTTGATGAAACAGCACAAGAGCAAAATAGACCATCACACACATCCAAATGGGGACAAATCACACATGATGAACAATATCACATTCTTAAGATAATAAGTGAATCAAGTTAAATGCTACCACCTAAATTACTGCAGACTATTGGGCATACTGAAATATATATACTGCAATATAAAAAATACACATTACCATATTAAATGCTGTTGATTAATGTACATGTATCACGACAAATCATGTGCCTTCTACGATTAAACAAGATGCGTTTGTGAAACACAATGTCCCCCTATATGATGTTTGACCTTGAAGGATGACCTTGACCTTGTGAAGGATGACCTTGACCTTTCACCACTCAAAATGTGCAGCTCCATGAGATACACATGCATGCCAAATATCAAGTTGCTATCTTCAATATTGCAAAAGAATTCATAAAATAAGCGATTTGGGCCACATATATTTGACCTCTGACCTTGAAGGATGACCTTGACCTTTCACCACTCACAATGTGCAGTCCATGAGATGCACATGCATGCCAAATATCAAGTTGCTATCTTCAATATTGCAAAAGTATTAATAAAATAAGCGATTTGGGCCACATATATTTGACCTCTGACCTTGAAGGATGACCTTGACCTTTCACCACTCAAAATGTGCAGCTCCATGAGATACACATGCATGCAAAATATCAAGTTGCTATCTTCAATATTGCAAAAGTATTCATAAAATGAGCGATTTTGCCACATATATTTGACCTCTGACCTTGAAGGATGACCTTGACCTTTCACCACTCAAAATGTGCAGCTTCATGAGATACATATGCATGCCAAATATGAAGTTGCTATCTTCAATATAGCAAAAGTTATTGCAAAATGTTAAAGTTGGCGCAAACAGACCAACAGACCAACGGACCAACAGACAGACAGGGCAAAAACAATATGTCCCCCACTACTATAGTGGGGGACATAAAAATACGTGGACAGTCACTTATCATTCTGTAAATAACAGTATGTGCAGTAACAGGAAACTGTGCGTAAATGTAGAACTTACTAATACATTGTTCTGAGACTCTTCGTTGGTTGTGACGTTCACTTCATTTTGGACTAGGTCTTCATTAAGCTGCTCATGAATAAAAACGAATATACATGTAGCACACATGCAAATGAGACATTAGAAACAAGTAAGGATATTTTAAAAGGTTATCTGTCGTCAAAATGAGCATCCATACCGTGATTCGAACCAGGAGCCTTTCGCTTATAAAGCAAACGTTCTACCAACCAAGTGATCTAGTCACTCACTCATCTTTCACAGCCAGTGAATCAGATGTCAGACCATACATAAGCCTACACTATTACTGCAATATACAACAATCCCATATACGTAATAGAACTATGGTATATGTAGCACAAAAACTCGTGCCCCCTGTGATTTCAAAGTTGCTTAGTCAACAAGAAGTGTCCATAGGACCCCTCACTCGGCTTTTCGACTGATCTCAGTAAGGTCACAGCTGGGTTTGTGTTTCGTGAGAATGTGAATTCCTGGTGACCTCCTTGTGATAGTGAATACATATGCTGAGTTTCAAGTGAGAAATTGACATGTGTTGGTATGATTTTTAGTCGGAAATGGGGAATAATTGTGACTTGCAATGACATCTCATTAACAATAGGTAGAAAATTACATGTTCACTTCCCATTTTCTGTAAAATGTCATACTCCATAAATATCACTCAATGTGTATTAATGTGGAATTTAATTCCCTTTGGATAATGCAGTATCAAATAGTGTCAGAACATACAATGGCTGGAATATATAGCACTACAAAGCTTGCGTTTTCTATGACTCAATAAAATCTTACAACAAATAAGTAGACAATTCATTTTGTATTTGACTATTTCCAAATTGAAAACAAGACACGAGTCCATAGGCCACAAATGCCCCTACATTCCACTTTTGTCACAAAATTCCTTATGACCTTGTCACAGAGACCTTGACCTTTGACCTAGTGATCTCAAACCATGTTTGATTGTAAATCTCAATGAGATGCATGCACATGTGAAGTTTAAAGAACATGGACCCAAGAGTTTTCATTTTATGAGCATGGTTAAAATTTTGGGACAGACACGCACATACAATGACAGACAGACAGGTCAAAATCAATATACCTTCTGATCATTCGATCTGGGGGACATAAAAATAAACTTCTGTCCATCTTGTTACTGGAAATGAGAATCTCTATACTACTGACCTGATCAGAGGGGGGCGAGTTCTGCAGCTGTTTTCCCTTGCCTCTCTCCTCGGGTGTGTGTGTTCTAGCCTCCCCGTTGTGCTCCGCCTGGCCCTGGGGTGGCTGCCTCACCTGACCCATTGCTGGCAGCCCTTGACGCGTTCTGCTGTAAGTGTGGGTGATTAGGGGTACAGACTGCTGGGCACTGGCTAGTTGCCCATTGCTCAGTAACTGAGGTGCAGGCTGGTTCTGTTGGTTTAAATTGTCCTCAGGCTTCCTGATAGCGGCCTTTCCCTTGCTGGCTGACTGACTCTGGTCTTGCTGTGCTGCAGCTTTCTGCAGGCTTCCATCAATGCCCTGTAATGGAGCCTTGCTGGGAGCTGCTCAGTTGTTTTGGTTAACCACTGGCTCTGTCCTCAAGAATGCACTTCCAGTCTCCTTTTAGTTGTTTATCTGCACTGTTGGCTTTGAATTAAGGGCATTTTTCGCGTTCCCGTGGTTTAAGCTGTTCTGTTCACCGTTGATATCTGCTGGTATCTTTGCTCCATCCTTCTGGCCCGCTGCTGCTACAGGTGGCAGTCGCTGCTGCTGCTGGGACTGCTTGTTCTGCTGCTGTAATTTTGCTTGCTGTTGTTGTTGCTGCTGCTGTTGTTGCTTCTTCAGTTCTTGCCTAACCTTGAGCTGTATCAACTGTTGGGTTTGTTTCTTCAGCAGTTCTTGCTGCTGCATTGCGATATGATTGTTGGAAGAAGTGACCTCTGCCGCTTCCGATACTGCTGGACTCATAATACCATTACCCACATAGGGTGAGGGGTTAACTGGCTGGCGGTTCTTGTTATGCTTGGCAGTGAGAATGAGTCTATTATCAATACTTGGTGGAGTGGTATTAGCCATGCCTCCTGTGTTAGCAGGGCGGGGGGAAGGAGAGGACGCAGACATGCACACTGCTGTGATTGAGACACTCTCGCTGGTTGTAGACAGAGCACTGACTACAAGTTTACTGAGGTTACTGCTCAAGGAGTGTAGATGGTGAGATGACTGGGTGACTGTGGAGACAGGCAGCGTGCTGGAGGTGGACTCTTTTCACACGTGAAGTCCACTTTAAGTGGTGACTGATCATCTTTGTGTTTGCCTCTCCTCTGTACCTGCTGATAAAATGAAACCGCGCTCTGTGAAAAGGGGTTTAATGCATGTGCGTAAAGTTTCGTCCCAGATACGCCTGTGCAGTCAACACAGGTTTATCAGGGACGACACTTTCCGCCTTAACTGGATTTTAACTAAGAAGAGACTTTCGGCAAATACCATACAAGCGGAAAGTGTCGTCCCTGATTAGCCTGTGCAGACTGCACAGGCTAATCTGGGACAACACTTTACACAAATGCATTAAACCCCCTTTTAACAGAGCACAGCCCAAATACATCTTGAATATTGAGTTTATAAATATTCAGTTAAGCTTAGGTATTGCTCAAGTTAGTTTTCATCCAAGAATGACAAAATGAAAGTTTTTGACAACTCTGATAACTTTTTCATAAGTAAGCATAGAATTTACCAAAAGAGAATTTCATAACGATGAAATTTTGCACATTTAGAAAAACAATGTTTTGTAGCTGATCAAATACGCTGCTGTACAAAATTTATGGCACTGTTATTCTCGGATGTTCGAGGTACCGAAAGGGTCCAAAGGTTTGCATCGGTCATCACAGGCCAATTATTGGTCAAGCCATTTTAAAATCAGCATGTGAATAAATGGTAAAATATCTGACAAATACTAAATGTTTAACAGTTGTTAAACTGTAAGATGATGTTATTTATATAATTTACTTCTGACATATAGGCAAATCCTGAATTACTTTTCCCTCATGTGTAATTTCCTTTGTATCATAACTCAAACTTTTTGGTATTTGTTAAACACACCAATGAAATAATTAGTTATTTCACAGAATCTGCAAGCACATTACTGTTACGTACCTAGACACTCTCCTACCTTATTGTTCTCCCTACTGGTGTCACCCTGTCTGGCCCCATCTTGACCTCCTGACCCTTCCTGGACCAGCAGAGGTAGGGGAAGGACTCTTACTAGAGGACTTGCTGCCCCTGTCAGAGCCCTGCTTCCTGGAAGCTGCCTCCTTCTGCCTCTCTGCCTCCTCCACCAGTCGCCGCTCTTCCTCCATTTGTCTCGAAGTACCTCTCTCTGTTTCTCCTCCTTCAGTCTGTCAGCTTCCTGCCACACTTCTTGTCTCATTTTCTCTTCAGCCTGCAATACACACAATCATGGAATACCACAATCTACATGTATCTAAAAAAAAAGTGCTTGTCTAAAGAATAATGTAAAAATTTCTCTTTTTTAAATGCAAATGAAATTAATTATAGAAACATTCTAAATTTAAGCAACAGCACTATTTTAATTCTGTTTTCACAATCCATTAAATAAAAATCGCCATATACTTTCATAACTTAAATCAAAGAATTCTATTGCTTATGTGATAAACTTAAGTTATAAAGACTTTCTCACATAAAAATGCTATGTCAACATTCTCCTTCAACTGTCATTCTACACTTATCATAAATAAATTATAAGTCTGTTAATATAAACTGTATTTCAGCTAGATTGCATCAAAGACCTAAGGCAGACAAGGGTTAATTTCCTGTAAAAAAACAGTAATTTGGATGTGTTTAAAAAATATTCAAAACATATCCTGGTTGGAGAGAGAACCAATAATCTCCCTATCTAACAAGAGCTGTGTTTTTGAAACACAATGCCCCCAACTGCGCTTGCTTTGAAGCTACACGGCAGCTGTTTTAGAAAAAATGGCCTTTGACCTTGCAGGATGACCTTGACCTTTCACCACTAAAAATGTGCAGCTCCATGAGATACATATGCATGCCAAATATCAAGTTGCTATCTTCAATATTGCAAAAGTTATAACCAAGGTTCAAGTTTTGGGACAGACAGACAGATACACACATACAATGACAAACAGACAGGCCAAAAACAATAAACCTGAGATCATTTGATCCGAGGGCATCATAACACACACCCGAATGGGGACAAGGGCAAATATGGGGACAATATCACACATATCAGACACTCAGTACAGTTTTCCTATCATAATGTCAGATAAGAATACCAACATATCATTCTGTGAATCCACAGTTCTCAGACTATTTCCATCTTTGTAGACTACGTCTACACCCGAATATGGACACATGGCACAAATGAAGACAATCTCACACACATAACAAATCATTAAATGAGATGGGTATACTTCAGCTGCCAGTGCAACAAACGCTGACACAATATATAATGTTAGGATAATGTGTTCAGCAAAAACCGAATGTGTCTTCTGTGACATGTAATTACTTCCCATTAACAATAGGTAGACAGTAAAGTGTTCATTTAACATTTTCTGTAAAATATCATTCTCTGCTGATATCACTTAATGTGTATTAATGTAGAACTTTCTTCAACTTCAGCTTGGCACTGTTCCACAGGTCTGACGTCTTTTCTGAATTTATGGCTCATGTCTTCATTAGCCTGTACACGTACAAAAATGAAGATAGCACCCACCCAAATTGGGACAAAGGATAATGTCACACATATCAGACACTCAGAACATTTTTATCATAATATCAAATGATAATACTGAAGCCGACAACAACTGTTACCGCAGTATTAAACCAACCACTGACGAACATACTACAGTAACAAATACCGTCAGAACATATATTGACGGGAATATATAGCACTACAAATTATGCGTCTTCTATGACTCAAAATAAACTCTTACAACGAATAAGTAGATTTATGAATTGTGTATTTGACTCCAAATTGAAACTTACACACACCAGAATGAGAACAATGGCACAAATGGAGACAATATCACACATATCAGACACTCGGTACAGTTTTCCTATAATAATGTCAGATTATAATACCAAAGAACTTACCAACTTATCGTTCTGTGAATCCACAGTTCTCAGACTATTTCCATCTTTGTAGACTAAGTATTCATCAGCCTGCACAAGGGCGCAAGTACAAAAGTGAAAATAACACACACCCGAATATGGACACATGGCACAAATGAAGACAATCTCACACACATAACAAATCATAAAATGAGATGAGTATACATCAGCTGCCAGTGCAACATATGCTGACACAATATATATAGGATCTGGCACGAGTTGTCATATCATACCATATTTTATTAAACGAGTTCAGGATTTTGTTAGTAAGCGCGCCTTTGGCGAGCTTACTAACCAATTTTCTGGACGAGTTTAATAAAATAATGTATGAAATGACAACGAGTGTAAGATCTTTTTTATCACATGCTTTTAAATGAGCAAATTAAATGAATATTTACGCAAACATAATGATAAATCCCGAATGTTGTTAACATTTTGTGACGTCATTTGACATTGCAACGTCATTTCAGCAAAATAACAAAATGCGATTGGTCAATAAACGAAAACTAAGCCAATGAAAACGCTTAAAAATGTTGTATTACACATGTGTAATAAAAAAACAAGGGACAAAATTGTCACAAAACCAGGTTTTCATTGTGAAAAAAAAATCTGATAAAGGGAGAAAACTCAAACTGAACTTTTGAAATAAACAAACAAAATTAACCCCCTTTGTAAGTTTGTTTTTTAAAAAAATCTATTTTTAGTCGTGGCGACCTTGACATTGGAGATATTGACGTGATTCTTTCGTGCGACACACCGTCCCATGATGGTGAACAAATGTGCCAAATGATTTTTAAATCTCACAATGAATGACATAGTTATGGCCAGGACAAGCTCATTTATGGCCATTTTTGACCTTTGAACTCAAAGTGTGACCTTGACCTTGGAGATATCGACGTAATTATTTCGCGCGACACACCGTCCAATGATGGTAAACAAATGTGCCAAATGATTTTAAAACCTGACAATGAACGACATAGTTATGGCCCGGACAAGCTTGTTCCGCCCGCCCGCCAGCCCACCCGCATTCGCCAATCTAATAACCAGTTTTTTCCTTCGGAAAACCTGGTTAAAAATGTAATGGTTATATTATATGAGAAACAGGGTATGGCAGTTGATAAATAATGTTAGGATAATATGTTTAGCAATAACCTAATGTGTCTTCTATGACAAGTAATGACATGCCATTAACAGTAGGTAGACAGTTAAGTGTTAACCTTTCCTGTAAGATATCATGCTGAAATCACTAAATGTGTATTAATGTGGAACTTACTTCAACTTCGGCTTGGCACTGTTCCACAGGCCTGTCTTCTTTTCTGAATTTGTGGCTCATATCTTCCTCATCCTGTGCAAGTACAAAAGTGAAAATAGCACAAGCCCGAATTGGGACAAAGGACACAAATGAGGATAATGTCACACATATCAGACAGTCACACTCAGAACATTTTTATCATAATGTCAAATGATAATACTGAAGCCAACAACAACTGTTACTGCAGTATTAAACCACTGACGAACATACTGCAGTTACCAATAGCGTTAAAACATATATTGGCTGAAATATATAGCACTACAAATTATGGGTCTTCTGTGACTCGAAATAAAACCTTACAACGAATAAGTAATTATTTATCGTGTATTTGACTATTTCCAAATTGAAACTTACACACACCAGAATGAGGACAAGGGCACAAATGGGGACAATATCACATATATCAGACACTCGGTATAGTTTTCCTATAATATTGTCAGATTATAATACCCAAGAGCTTATTGACATATTGTTCTGTGAATCCACAGTTCTCAGACTATTTCCATCTTTGTAGACTACGTCTTCATCAGCCTGCACAAGGGCGCAAGTACAAAAGTGAAAATAACACACATCCGAATGGGGACACATGGCAAGAATGAAGACAATCTAACACGCATTACAAATCATTAAATGAGATGGGTATACTTCAGCTGCCAGTGCAATGTATGCTGACACAATATATAATGTTAGGATAATATGTTTAGCAAAAACCTAATGTGTCTTCTGTGACATGTAATTACATCTTATTACCAGTAGGTAGACAGGTAAGTTTTCATTTCACATTTTCTGTAAAATATCATACCCTCTACTGATATCACTGAAAGTGTATTAATGTGGAACTTACTTCAACTTCGGCTTGGGACTGTTCCACATGTCTGGCGTCATTTTCTTATTCGTGGATCATGTCTTGATCAGCCTGTACAAGTACAAAAGTGAAAATAACACACAGCCAAGTGAGGACAAAGGACACAATGGAGGACAATGTTACTCATATCAGACACTCGAGTACATTTTCTTATCATAATTTCATATTGGAATTCTCAAGAACTTGCCAAGGTATCGTTCCGTGAATCCACAGATCTCAGACTATTTCCATCTTTGTAGACTACATCTTCATCAGCCTTCACAAGGTCACAAGAACAAAACTTAAAATAACACACACCAAATGGGGACAAGGGGCACGAATGAAGACAATTTCACACATATAACAAATCAGGTGCGTATATTTCTTGTTCTACATATGAGAATGGTATGTGTAATATAGCATTGTGTGTCTTCTATGATTTGTGATCACAACCAATAAGTAGGAAATTAAGCGTTTACTTCACGTATTGTTTTGTAAACTATCTCTCAACTCAGCTCACAAGGCCCAAATTACATTTACCAGAGTTGTATACTTGATGTCCCAATGCCAGCAACAAAGATATATATGACATGATACAGACAAATATATATTATTAATACAATATTGTTAATGTTAGTGTAATCATTATTGTATATAGTAGTTACTGGGCTAGCAATATGCAGAGTTGACAAGCTGCCATGAGATGGCCACAGTATCACTATGTATCATGCTAAAATATACCATACTCTGCTGATATCACAAACATGTTAGGTGAAGCTCAACTTACAAAAGTTTCGGCTTGGGACTCCAAATGTCTGACGCCATTTCTAACTTCATGGGCCACGTCTTCATCAGACTGCAAAAGTATACAAGTGAAAATAACACCCACTTGAATGAGGACAATATTAAAACAAGAGCACCGCCTTGCGGGTGCAGACCGCTCATCTATTTTCTTTTTAAAGGTGAAGGGACTCTCATTTTCAATCACAAAGGAGGGAGGGGTGGAGTGAAGAGCGGTGCATTGTGTGGGGGTGTGGACATTTATTACATTTTCTTCTAAAAATGCGAAAAAAAGGAAAAAAAAAATCGGGGGGTGGGGGGGTGGGGGGGGGGTGGGGGGGGGTGGGGGGGGGGTGGGGGGGGGGGGATTCTTGGGTGCGATGGTTGGACGGTATATCAAACATAAAATAATAAAATAAATATTTGTGTTTTTTAACCGTTTCATAAAAAAAAAATTGGGGGGGGGGGGGTGAGGTGGGGGGTATAGTGTGAAGGTGTGGTGGTAATTTGTGAGATGATCTTAAAAAAAAAAAAAAAAAAAAAAAATAGGGGGGGGGGGGGATTCGGGTGGGGGGAGGGGGGGGTGGGGGGGGATTCTTGGGTGCGATGGTTGGACGGTATTTCAAACATAAAATTATCAAAATAAATAGTTTTGTTTTTTAACCGTTTAAAAAAAAAATTGGGGAGGGGGTGGGGTGGGGGGGGTATAGTGTGAGGGTGTGGTGGTCATTTGTGAGATGATCTTAAAAAAAAAAAAAAAAAAAAAAAAAAAAAAATAGGGGGGGGGGGGGTTGGGGGGGGGGCACGGGCGATGGTTTGGGTGGAGTCTATTGTGGTATGTCAGGTAAGAGTAGTTTTGTCAAAGTATCAATCAAATCTAATCATAAATAAAGAAGTTATGGCAATTTTAGAGAAATTTAATAATTTGACCTTGAGAGTCAAGGTCATTCAAAGGTCAAGGTAAAATTCAACTTGCCAGGTACAGTAACCTCATGATAGCATGAAAGTATTTGAAGTTTGAAAGCAATAGCCTTGATACTTAAGAAATAAAGTGGATCGAAACACAAAATTTAACCATATATTCAAAGTTACTAAGTCAAAAAAGGGCCATAATTCCGTAAAAATTATATCCAGAGTTATGCAACTTGTCCTTTTACTGTACCCTTATGATAGTTTGCGAGTGTTCCAAGTATGAAAGCAATATCTATGATACTTTAGGGGTAAAGTGGACCAAAACACAAAACTTAACCAAACTTTCAATTTTCTAATTATAAAGGGCCCATAATTCTGTCCAAATGCCAGTCAGAGTAACATAACTTTGCCTGCACAGTCCCCTTACGGTAGTTAGTAAGTGTTGCAAGTATGAAAGCAATAGCTTTGATACTTAAGGAATAAAATGGACCTTAACACAAAACTTAACCAAAATTTTCAATTTTCTAAGAATAAAAAGGGCACATAATTCTGTCAAAATGCACGCCAGAGTTATCTAACTTTGCCTGCCCAGTCCCCTCATGATAGTAAGTAAGTGTACCATGTTTGAATGCAATAGCATTGATACTTTCTGAAAAAAGTGGACCTAAACGCAAAACTTAACCAAAATTTTTAATTTTCTAAGTATAAAAAGGGCATATAATTCAGTCAAAATGCACGCCAGAGTTATCTAACTTTGCCTGCCCAGTCCCCTCATGATAGTAAGTAAGTGTACCAAGTTTGAATGCAATAGCATTGATACTTTCTGAGAAAAGTGGACCTAAACGCAAAACTTAACCGGACGCCGACGCCGACGCCGACGCAGACGCCGACGCCGACGCAGACGCCGACGCCGACGCCAAGGTGATGACAATAGCTCATAATTTTTTTTCAAAAAATAGATGAGCTAACAATACCTGCTATTATAATATTATCAAATTTCTATGAAATATATGTTACGCATAGGCGATTAGGAGAGGTTACCAATTTTATTGTTAAAAAAGTAATTAAAAGTATAAAGTAATGCAAATCTTTCTCCAAACAGTTCTCACACACACAAACAACGCAAACAACTATAGCCATGTATCGAATACGTTTTTGTGGGAAATTTTTCATTTGAAGATATGGTATAGCCGCAAATTTACCCCCCCCCCCCCCAGGCGGACGATAAAAACAATTATCCTTAACCCTACAGTTACCATGTCATTTCCAACTATGTGGACCAGATTTGCGGAAATAACACACACCCAAATGGGGACAAGGAACACAAATGAGGACAATAATAATTATCACATACATCAAATAATCGGTGAATCAAATTAATATACCTAAGCCACAAATATTGTTGCAACATGAAACTTATAACAAATACAAACTATAATGATGGTACGCCTAGCACTTTAATTCAAGTCTCCAGTAGCGACTGATGGAATCACCCAGGAACAAAAAAAGGCATATTACTGGTAGAGGAAAACCTTATCTTAAAAACATAAATACTTTTACAATGATAGTCATACAATGGAGTAGAGCTGATAATTACCCAGTACCGGTATCGTGACCAAGATAATAAACATCCAACACCCAATACACACCCAAATGAGATCACAAATGAAGACAAGATCACACATATCAGATAATCGGTAAACAAGCCATAAAAATAAAATTTTAATGCCCTATGACGCTCACATTGACATTTACATATATCACTATAGCTGCAAAGCATGTATCTAGGTAAAATATAATTATGTTACAGGCTTAATTGTAAGTAAATGCTGTAGGTGTATGTTACTGTCTTGTGAGCGTCACGTATTTGTCAATTCCACGTTCATTGACGTACTGTTCCCTCAGCCTTATAATATACATCCTTTTTAAAGTAAGGTACGTTGTGTTGTTCTTTGTCTCTGATGAAAGATACTTCATGAAATAGTAGAAAATCAAATCGACTCTTTCAGTGAATATTATTATAGCCTATAGGCTACAACCAGGTTACATCCATAAATATATAAACGCATCGTTCTGCGTCTTATCAATTCTAATGTTTTTTGATTTATCATTGACCAGGTCTTCCAGTACATGGTGAAGCAAACATTGCAACAAAACATACTGCTGGTCTGCTTATAACTAAAAGTCATGCCTTGTCTACCTTGTGTATGACTTCCGAGGAAATTCCAAAAGACATAGACAATTATGTTGTACTTAAAATTTTCGGCAAAATAGCATACTCCACAGATAGCATGCCATCCATGTTCATAAACGTAGAACTTATCAAACGAGTAGTATCTTTCTGTGACTTCACATTTGTTACGGTGTTTCCCTCACGATTGACATTAGTGAAACTAACACACAGCCAAATAAGGACACATAACACAATTGGGGACAATATTTGTATAACACATTTGTTAAAATAGAATTATTTGAAATTCAAAACATATAAAGCCAGCAAACAAGTAATATCACAGTTCATAACCGATCCTTTGTGGGGTAACATCGTCATTTTGAGAATTTATACTAATGATATAAAGGTGCGGTTTATAGTCTGCTTCTATATACATATTCATTTTTTTTTTAATGATATATACAATATATATTCAGTCATGATATCTTTGGAGTATTATACGTTGGGCTTTAAACATCAAACGTGACTTTAAAAGATGCAAATTTGACATATTTGTATACAGTTTTGTGGGAAATTCCATGATATGAATGTCACGGTTTACAAGTATATAAAAATCAAATGAACACAACAAACCTTTCTCCATGGTAAATTTGGCACTGCGTAATTGAACCGCAGCTCCTCATTTACTGAAATGTCTTTGGTAGCAAACAGGCATAGATGGGGTTTTCCATGTACAAGAACTATTTTCATCTCTGCATTGTTTCTTATATCTCCCTTTATTGCATCGTTTACCATACGGCCGGCAAAAAATATGTCCTGCGTTGCATCGATGCTAAAAATGTGACAGTTAATGTTATTTAGTAGGCAGCAGCCATATAAATGCATACTGGTTGCTTGAAATCATCTTTTCGAAGAAATATTAGAGTTATAGTACTCTTTCCCGCATTGATAACAACTTAAATTTAGAGGGATAATTGAGCTTTTATGTGGCACATGCCAATGTTTTTCAACAAAATATACTCGTATTAACACAAATGAAATATTAATGGTACTCATAATGGGTCAAGAATGCAGCAGGGGTAAGCATTTCAGGCCTGTATTTTTAACATTCCCAGCCCCCTTGCGGGAGGGGACTACCCCTCCATTTGCCTACCCCTATTCACCGACACACAGAACGATGTTTTGACCTCATGTTCATACCCCTCTAGTTGAACATTTCTGGATCCAGGCATGATCAATATGAAGCTTCAACAGCATGCTTTTCACAAAGAATGCATTCTTCCACCTTAACTCTATATGCATCTACTGAACATGATAAATAAACAAGAGATGTGTTTGTCAGAAACACAATCACCCTACTGCGCCGCTTTGAAGCCATATATGACACTTTACGCACATGCATTATGCCCAGTTTTCTCAGAACACGACTTACATAATTATAGACACTGACATACAAAAGTACACATGCAAAACAATTAATGTCACAGTGTCATACTTTATATATATATGGTTGTAGACAGTGACATACAAATACAAAGCAATTTGCATAGAAGTTTAAAAACAAGAGATGTGTTTGTCAGAAACAAAATGCCCCCTACTACGCCGCTTTGAAGCCATATACTTAACCTTTGACATAGAAGGATGCCCTTGACCTTTCACCACTCAAAATGTGCAGCTTCATGAGATACACATACATGCCAAATATCATGTTGCTTTCTCCATTATAGCAAAAGTTATGGGCAATGTTAAAGTTTTAGGACGAACGAACAGACTGACTGATGGACAGTTCAACTGCTATATGCCACCCTACTAGGGGGCATTAAAAAATTAAAAAGAAAACAGTAAAACATACATACCACAGACTTTTGCTGTTGTATTTAAAAAAAATACATAAAGCACCCTCTGTTTTCCTCCTCATAATCTTTTTCTAATTGTCTGGCAACTCTGTACTTTGTAATCAAGTCACCTTTATATTCCAAAAGGAAATCTCCTTCTTGAAACATTTTTGATGTGAAAACGCCTTCACCTGAAAACGATTTTCATACAATACAGTCAAGTTACCATTACCGGATAGCGTTGCCATACCCATAGCGGATCACTTTGATGTTCAAGACTGCGTATCGCTATAAAAAGTTGATGTAAGATGATATTTTCCACACAGCATCTTCAAGGCATCTTCTTTAAAACAAATTGATTGAGTCGTAATCAAAGCTACTTTTGACAAACATTTCGGTATGTTTTGCTGACATGTATATAAGACTTTGTTGATTTCCGTCTTGTTTCAAAATCGAGGTTGAACATTTTTCGCTGCCACATTCTAGAACTCTGTTGGAGAGTAAGAAGTTTACGCATTAATTTAAAGTACATTTAGTAGTATTTATGTCTTCAAAAGTACATTTCAATTTTGATTCGTATTAAAGATTTTGCAACACATTCAATGAAATGAAGATTTTGGGCAATTTCGGATCAAGAGTGATAATATGCGTATTGATCACATATTATATTAAAATATATGCAAATCTTGTTGATTCTTACAATAAATGATCTCAATTTTAATGTTTTATTTATTTTCCATGTTCAATTTTGATGATAAGATATGATTCAAACTAATTACACGGTTTATAAGATGCCCATATCTTTTCGATCCATAAAGGATTTTCAACAGATAAATCAACAAGAACACCATGCATAAAGTGTAGCTTCAAGATCACATACAAAAAACAATTAATAACAAAAAATGAATATAATTTATTACTGGAAATGTAACTTGGTCATTGTAAACAACACAGTTCATGTTTTGACAGTTCAAATAGCTCGTTTAATGCCCCCTGAGTGGTTTCGATCACGTGATCTGTTATGGCTACAACTGATCCGTTAATGCATGAATTCTGCGGCAAAAATGTATCACAAATACATTTTGCCTGCTTTTACAAATAAGACTATGAGGTGAATCAGTAAGCAAAGGTAATATTTAATCAAACTGGTGTTAAAGAAGTCTCAAAACAGTTATTGCTTTTCACCAGAACAACTTTATTATGCTACTGATCCGGTAATGGTAACTTGACTGTACAATATTACATTCTTTCCGATTAACAAATAGAACATATCTTAAATGTATTGAGCTGAGTTGTAAGTACAGTCTACTCTTGTTATCTCAACATTGGATATCTCGATTTTCTCGATATTTCGAGGTAAGCTCAATGTCCCAACTTTTTGCCTTCTTTAAACAGGGCTCGACATTAACTTTTGGAGCCACTTGTCCAGTCGGGCAAGTAGACCAAAACTTCACTTGTCCTGACCAGAAAGCAACTTGTCCTGACCATTATATCTTATTTTGCTCAGTTCTTTGCAAAGTACTTAAATAATACAAAAAGCTCAAATCATAAAGACTTAAATCATTCAAAAGACATGTTAACATTATTTTAGGCAATTTCAATACAAAAAGAACTCAGACTAGATAACAGGAAAACTGGATATTATTGATTTTTTAAACATTATACAAAGCCAAAATAACTGACCAAAACTTGTGTTTTGCCACCATACTACTTTAATTGTCTTAAAGATCAATGTGTACCGGTGTCATAAAATGCATATTCCTTATAAGGGATAATAATCTTGTTATCTTGGCAAAGAAAAATGTTAAGGGTTGCTTCCCTTGTAAACAGTGCGGCGTAGTATCCCATGGAACTATCGGAATATCTCGTGCTTTGTCGTTTAAACGTAAACAAAATATATATTTAAAAATAAAGGGTGGTTACTTCACAGAAATAACGGATTTAAAGGCATTTGTTCTATGTTATTAAATTATAACGACCACTAGTCCCGTCGGACAAGCAATTCTTTATTAACTTGTCCGGACTAACACTTTGGTTGTCCCGGAAAGTCGGACAACCTTTAATGTCGAGCCCTGTTTAAATATATTAATAAACATCGCATATCTCGATTTTCGTAATGTCGAATCATTTGATATCTCGATATAAAAATTTGTACCGAGTCCCGATTTTACATGTATTTACTGTGGTTTATCTCAAAGTGCGAATAACTGTGTCGGCAAGGGTGAGAAATTTTTTCTTTGATACTTTACCATCCCACTTTGCCCGGCTGCTCCCGATACTGTGCGGTAGATAATTGACCCATTAATTGCATCAATGACCACACGTGTGTAATGTCGTTAGCCATTAACACTTGAGTAAGGCCTGGCAATTTAACTGTCACTTTATCTGCAATTAACTACAATTAATACACAGCCTGTCAAAAGGCTGAAAGACTAATTGTTTTATAAACAACATTCCCAAATGCATTGAGTTATATTTTTGCATATACAAACCATCGCAAATTGCAAAATGTTGTTCATCCTTGAACTCCAACAGTCATTAGCATGGCTAACTTGAAAGATTATTATGAGTTGTCGGTCGAGCAATCCAGAGAAGCACACGGTATCCAACCCGGCTTTTCATATTTATTTTATCCTGTACTAATATTCAAGTGAACTTTGCATTTCAAAATACAAATTGTACATGTACAGTTCAGAATTCCAGAACGTGATTAACGCATGTTCAGATGGAAAACCGTCGTCTTGATTGGACATCAATTGCATCATAACTTTAAAAAGCAACATTACCCTATGCAGGGTTCGACATTAACTTTTTTTACAGCAAGACCGTTGGACCAGCTCCTCTTAAAATGTACCAGCCCGAACCTGATGTCTACTAGACCATAAATGACATAGCAAATGAACACAATTGTGTCATGTAACTGTTTAATCAGGATTTATCAGTAAATAATCAGTGCACACCAGAGTTTTTTATGCATAGAGTAAAACGATAAAATAACCTTTTTTTTGGCTTTTCTTCGTCAAATTCAAGCCATGGGAACTGACTTGATTTTCCATCTAGGATAAAATTGATGTTTTCGTGTTTCTTCATATTTACGTTTCGTGTCAATTAGGCATCGGATTCTTTTTTATTAACTGATTTGTCGGACAAAAATCCGAACTTGAACAAAGCCATTCTTTAAATTACATTATCTTGTCTGCTACGCAAAAATGTTTACATTGACGATACCGATTTTCGATAGAAGTCATAAAATCATGCTCTACAGTTTAACGACACTGCTGAAAATCATTAATATTCATGACAACTTGACCAATTGAAACAAGCAATTTTCAGGACGCTCTCCTTTGCGTCTAAAAATAGCCATGAATCATGTGAATGCTCCGCGTTTATTTAAATATACTAGTTTTGTTTTAATGTAAATAACGGATACAAGAGTAATTTTACACATTAAAAGAAAAGGTTTTCACAGCAGTTATTTATAGTTATATAAATCAGTATAGATTTTTTTTAAATTTATGTACGACCAGTCGGACAAGCTAGCCCGCAGTTTTAATAGCCCGACCACTGATCTTACTAGACAATGTCTGTCGGACGTGCCTTAGTGTCGAACCCTGCCCTATGTTTATTCGACAGTTCAGAAAAATGATAACCGCATGTGTTCATGCAATTGTGTAACACTTAAAACATCATTTTCAGCATTTAAATAGCAAATTGAATCGTGCCTCGTAAAAACGCCTATATATCAGGTAATATATAGGGTAGAAGAAAGTATTATGCCACACGGTGACGGCTTTAGTTAGACCACATAGCAGGTATTAAGCTGTTAAAAACAAGGTAAATTTTCGTCACATTTTTTTCTTTTAAAACGCCTTATCAGATATCTCGAACTCTCGTTATTTCAATATTTCTTCATGTTCCCACTGACTTCGAGATAACGAGAGTAGACTGTATTTCTTATAGAATACAGCCAGAGTCTTAGATGGTTAAATCTTTTTATTTGGCCGACGCATGAGTTTCAAATTATGTGAGCCCCAAAAATGCATTAAAATTTCTCAAAAAATAATATCGTTTAATGTTTGGACTCATTCTTTCAATTTGGGGACTCATAGATTTGCAAGTTATCAAGTCCAAAGACTCAAAAGAGAAAATATCATTGTACAACCATGTCAAAAATGATATGAAAATAAAGACATTTGCTGCTGTGTTTAAATCTACCAGTAATTAAAAAATAAGATTTAGCAGAATTCAAAGATCTTATTTCACATAACTAAGCAAGATAATAAAGCTTCAATATCTAAAAATCAGGGCTCGACACTAACGGTGGTCCGTTGACTCGGGGTTAGTAAAAAAAGCGTGGACCAGTGAAACCAGAAATTTGGTTGATCTGTCAGACCAGTAAAAAATCCTGGCCAGCTTATTGTGAAACACTGGTGGAAAGCCGTTATCATCAATAAAACAACTTTACATATTCATAATAAACCGATAATTTCATCCTTATTTTATGGGACGACTCGAGACCGGGATATAAATAGACTAAACTAATGAAGAGAAGCTTGAAGTACAGTGAAAATATGAAAAGGATAGAATTCAATTGGGTTGATTATAATTCAACCAAAAAAATAGGACATGTAGAATTTGTGTAAAGCACTGTGTCTAAGCCAGTCATCTAAAAATCTATATAAAAAAAAAACGCTATAAAAGAAAGATTTGATTCTGTTTCAAACTAAAGATGAACTTGCTGGTAGTTGATTAAAGATTAAGGTACACATTTTTTTCTGGTTGAATGTAATAGTATTTAGCCTATGTGCTAGACTTACGTTATTGTACCATGTGTACAAAGAATATTATGGTGGACCAACCAGTAATCGAACACCTAAGAAATTATGTTAAATTACCTTAAATTTGAAACACTTACAATGACAAAAACATTTTGTTTTAACAAATGACTAACAGTTCAATCATTGAATGATTTATCTGTAAAGTTTTCCAGCAAACTACCTTCAAGAATTCATAACAATGATTCCCTGGTTATTGTCACCTCTAGCAGACAAAACAAAATGGTGGCCGATGTAAACATGACCTATTACCCGACACTTCATAAATACTACTCCAGTATATACCAAGTCACATGACTATCATGTGACCCGGACTCGGCGAAAAAAATCTGCGTCTTCTGCAATCAAAATTGCAAACGGAAATATGCTTTTTGGTGTGTAAATGCACGTTTTGATAAATGCATTCAAAAAGTAATAGCAAAAAACACATAAAACGGTGTAAATAACAATAAATGCATTACTTTAACCTGTTTCTGGCTCATTAGTTTCAAGCTAAGTTGGCAAGTATGTCATGGACTTCATGTGCGACCGTTTGTTTATCAATGTGACGTCATGCGCACTTTTGCGCATGTGCATACAGAACCAAAATAAAACGTCCGATAATAGGTGCTGTTCGATAACAGGTACTTACACGATAAATTAATACAGCATAGTTTTCTTTAAATAAATGCACAATACATTGTGGATAGTCCGGAAAGTAAGTTGAAATTTAGGTAAAAAAACATAGAAATTGTCGGACCACTTGGGTCAGTAGGTAAAAAAGTTAGTGTCAAGTCCAGAAAATGTGTGCAACATGTCTATCTACAAGCATTTGACAATACTGGCACACGTCTCGGACAGTAAAAATTCGGATATCTTTAAAAAGTCAAAGGTAGGCAAACTCAGAAAAACTTTTGAAAGACAATACAAAAATAAGACACAGAAATGATTTTAAACATGATATAAATCAAATATCTTACATTATAAGGCAACAATTCTGAAGAAAATGTAAAAATGTATTGTAAACTCATGTTTCCCGAAAAAACCAACTGAGGTAACAGTAAAAGGTTACACACAACTAAATAAACTAAAACTATGCAGCACATATATTATAAAGATTGAAGAAGTCTGGGAAAATGTTGATAATTGTCATAATTTTTTGGTACAATTGTTAAAATTTTGACGAAACTCCTTTTGACCTCTGTATATACAGGTTATAAATATATAACATTTTCATTTTTCAGGCTGTTCTGACAAGTTTGCTAAGTAATATGCTTAAGCATTATAATATGTGTAATTAGCAGTTGATATGAACAGGGACATGTAGAAACTTTCGTTCATATATTAATTAAATGTAATTCTGAAATAGACCTATAAAATATGTCTTGAACTATATTTGGCTTACACCAAGCCAAGTTGCTTTATTTATGTAACTTGTGCCTTACAAGTATCTCTGGTTTCAAGTGAATGATCTTGACTTGTCTAACACTTACAGCCTACTAGGTAACCATTGAATTAAGTGAGCGATAATATCCTACCATATATCCATATCAAAACACATTTCATAATTGTCAAAACAAGACTTACCTATGAAATCATTTATGTATTTCACCTCAAATCCTGGTGGGTCAGAGTAGGCATTGCACGCTAACTTCGCTTGTTCAAGTTGATAATCAACACTGCGAAAAAAATATAATAAAGTGCCGCGGCCCGCAATATACGTCCGTCAGTAAGTTCGGGAGAGGATGAAAACTTTTCGACTTAAAGAGCGGACAAGAGCAATATGGCCAATTTGGATAATTTAAGGGCCAAAATCCAGAAATGCAAGTGCCGATCTGGTTGGTTATCGAACTTGGTCGAGATATTATGGCCACACACATTATCACCAAGTTTGAAGGGGATCGGATTAAAACTGTTTGACTCAGAGAGCGGACAAAACCAATTTGGCCAATTTTAGATAATTCAAGGGCCATAATCCGGAAGTGCCTGGGCAGACTTAACTTGTTATCGAACTTGACCGAGAAACGATCGCCACAACCATGCCACCAAATTTGAAGAGGATCGGATGAAACTGTTTGATTAAGAGAGCGGGCATCGTTGTGGACGCCGCCGCCTGACGCCGGGCGCGATTTGGTTCCCATAATACGACCCGTCTTAGGACGGGCATATAAAAAGTATGAAATAACAATGCCAGAAAACATGTTGCAGAACAGTGGTCGAACACATGTTTAATCCACTTTGATTCAGAAGCAAATTGATTGGACCGAAAATGTAGGCAGAATTTTTAACTAAGAGATTAATTAAATTGGTCTGGGTTTAACGCCGTTTTAACAATCTCTGTCATTTAACAAACGCATCTGGTGCTGCTTTCGTACATTTACCATTTAACTACCTGCTTGTAGCAGCCAGCTGTCCTAAAATAAACATCGGCGGTGGGGGAAAACGGCACAATGAGTTGTCGTACAATTCTCAGTTATTGTGGCCAGGGTCTGGCATAAAGCGTCTATACAGGGCAGCCGGACCCATCAAAAACAACATAATTATCATACTATTTTAGCACCTGGTCACGTCAAATAGCACAGAATTTCACAAATTTTACCGCGCATAAAAACACGTGGTAATGATATGTTTTGTACATACCGACGGTATAAAAAACACAAAATAAATATATATAAATGCATGTAGATGAATAAAGAACTGTATTTCATATGCATTTTAGTATAATTAGCATTACTATTATATTGAAAATAACAAATAATATATACATACTTGATTTTCCTCCGTTTTCTCCGTGAAGCTGCCATTCTCTCCCAGTCAGCCGTCTCATTTGCCGCCGAAATGAAGTTACACGCGTGTATTAGGTTAGTAGTCAAATGATCAATGACCCAACAATGACGTCACGAAATTCGCGACGTCATAAGATCGTTCTCGACTTATTAAAAATTCACAATTATGTATATTATAATGTAGGCCAGTGTATACCGTATATTTAGAGTCATTGATCCCGGTGACGTATATTTACTAAAAGTTGAGTTCCTCTTCACGCCTGTCTTAGAGATTGACAAATAGCGCGCATTTATCTAATTTATGGGTTTGTACTTAATGTTAGGAAATCTAGTGAACCCTTGGCCACTGTTACATAGATGCACACAACAATAATAGCAGGTTATATAATACCTGTATTAAACAAATTAAATGACTCATTGTTAAAATTATTTAAAAGTATTCATGATAATCATCCGGTTTAATTAATGTTCAGAGCTGAATGAGTTAATACATGTAGATATAACATCATCTGGTTAAATGAACAGCAACATCCCGGGAGCAACATCCTTAATAATTTGTATGTGCACAAAATATGTATTTCTAATCAAAACTGAACATTATGTTAATAGGGGCAATATCCATATCCATTAGAACCACATATTTTAGATAAGCCTGTTGCTTTGCTTAAGTAACAAAACTTCCATGTTTAATACCTGAATATAACTACGATGGGCGCTTACTAGAACCAAAGCTAAATATATTCGATTTTTAGGCACAGTGACATTAACCTTGACCTACCGGATCCCAAAATTAGTCTTGGTACAAGGTATTATCCTACCAAGTTTTATGTTGACAGGTCAAACCAAACTCAAGTTATTGAGTGGAAACCATGATACGGATAAATTCTATTATTTTAAGTCACAGTGACCTTGACCTTGATCCCAGAGATCCTAAAAGCAATCCGAGGCGCTGTCTTGTCATCAGCATCCTTTAAATTAAGTTTTGTTACGGTATCTCATATGAAATTGAAATTATTGATTGGAGTGGCATTTACCTTGACCTGATAGACCCCACAATCAATCCCAAGCAAGGTATTGATACAAGGTACTATCCTACCAAGTTTCATGTCAAACCAAACTCACGTTATTGAGCAGAAACCATGAAACGGACCGACCGACAGATCGACAAGTTCACACCTATATACAGTACCTACCCCTTAAACTTCGTTTGTGGATGTATAAATATCGTTCAGGTGTTTTAAACGAAGGAATAAAAACGACCTAAACGGACCTAGATGCCATTATTACATTATTTCATGTACATGTTGATATATATTTCTCGTCGAGGAACTGGGCGGTTATAAGCCAACAACTTAAAAAAAAATTCATGATCGCTTATAATAGTATGGGCGTAAATGGGGCGAATACAGTAGATAGGTTAAGATTCTAAAATATGTATTTTAAATATGTAGATCTCATTATATATAATAATCATTATTATGTTGTTAACAGGTCCCTGGTAAATGTCGAAAGCGTAAAACAAAACTGGTTTGTAATCATAAACACACTGCTACAAAATACGGCTTTTTATCTGTTTGGTTGAACTTGCACAATGTTACTGCCAATTTTTGATGTTCAACGTTGGATGACATAAATGCAAGAACATTAAACTAAAGAACTGCTGTTATTATAATTACGTATTTGTGTACATAATTTCAGAATACATACACGTAGGTATGGATGTCAAGAAATAAACCATAAACAAAGACTTTGCCAAGTTTGTTATAGTGCAGATATTGAGAATGAATTTCATTTTTGAATGCAATGCATATCAACATTTAAGGAACAATTATATTAGGCGATACTACATAAACCGACCTATCGTATTTGAAATTTTTAACTTCTTTACAACCAAAATCGAGATAGCTTTGCTTTACTTTTGACACGAAACGCGAGTGGTTTTCTATAGACGTAGAAAAAATAATGTATGAGTTATTCAGTAATCATTATAGTTTTGAATGTAGTGCCGAATGGATTACAAAAATATTACAGTAAAATGCACGTGTTACAATAAAATGCACGTGCTAAAACCACACCGTAGTGCCGGTTCCGGTTCGGCGAATGCACCGACTTTCAGCTATATCGAAATTTACGGTTGGTTGAACAATTAAACAATTCTGAAAATGATGATGAAACAAAGGGAAAAAAATCGGTTGTTTCAGAATTTTGCGTAATGAGCTATTTGTGGCGATTACAGAATGTTTAAACCTGAGAAAATACCACGAGAACACATAATGTTCGGCTATCATTCACCTTTTGTTTAAAAATATAATAAAAATAATCTTAACATATTCAGTGAAAGTTCTATATTTATTCTGACACCGTAATATGATTATTATTCCTAAAAAGCAAAGCAAAACATATAACAAAGCCAAGATGTAAAAAAACCAAGAGTGAGGGAGAATAATGCATGTGTATTAGGATCTATCTCATCTTGGTATTTTCTGATTGTGTTGCCAATAAGAGTATCTTTTGTGCAAAACAGTGTGAAAACGTGCACTAAGGGAAATATATTAAATGTCATTATAAATTAAATAAATATAATGAAAAAATGAAAAACCTAATGTTACTGTTTATACAATTTCGTATTTTCAGTAAAAATAATCGTGATGCGATTTCATCTTCATTCTCACAATGAGAATGCTGTGTCGCTGGGGCAGCTGAAGTTTAATCTTTGTATTCTTTATATGCTGTTTCGAGTTTTCTTAGCAATACATCAGACGTTAGTTGCATAATATTAATTCGAAACAATTTGCATTTATTATTACACGATGTCCCTTGAAACCCGTTACGAACTGACACTTAGGCCATTAGCAGCTGCATGGACAAACTGTGGTTATGCAATGCTCAACGCAGAATCTTCCATGGAGTCTTTACGAGGTGGATTTTTATCATGGTTATTACTTTTTTTCACAAACGTTTATAGTAAACGAAATATAGAAATTAACAGTGTGTTAATTAAACAGTATACCCAACTTATCAGTATTAACATAATAATGAAGGGATAATACAATATGTTGAATATTAAAAATATGTTTGAACCTATCGAAAAAGTAAACCTTCCCCGTAAAAAAACTCGTTTCATCACTAATTTTGTAATTTATTTTCAATAAAATCTATACATCTTACCAATAAATACATAGCTTCTGTTTACCATATAAAAAGTAATTGACTACATTAGCAATTGCGTTTGTATAAGAACATTATGAGGGGTAAGTGACTATGTAAAATGTTATAAACTTCAGTGTTCAGTTATAGCCTTATTGCGATTGTTACTTATTATAGGTTTTGTATTGGATTACATGTGCACCTCCGTCTGCAATTTATTCTACATGCATCTTTGTTTCGAAATAGAACAGACAGTATTTCACAAATATGCCCAGTTGAGCACGTTTCACGAGGGTTACCCTCTTTGACGCACACTATTTCGACCCCGGGGCACATCTATATCCCAAACGCGCACATTAATGTGTCTGTGGTACTTTGTTGTACCGGAAAAATATAGCTTTGAGACACCTCTGACTAGCCTAACAATATTTCAATAAGAAACGGGCTAACAATCAATGCAATTTTATTTAAAAATCGGTTTTTGGACCCCTATCAAACATTTTTCAACTGTTCTTGAACATTTTTTTCGATTTATTCTTAAATTCACCAACATCTACTTAAATAATATTAAATATTAAAACATTTAAAAAAACTCACAATATGTTCTCAAAATGACCTTTTTTATGCCCAAAAATAACCTTAAGAACGCACATGGCGCGCTTGATTACCCTCCCTGACCCGGGCCAACACCTTCCTAAATATGCCAAATATTCCGGATCTAGACATGAGAAATGTAGAAAAGTACATTGTATTATGGTAAAAAAAATGGTGACAGCGCTCGAGGGTAGGTCACTTTGATTCTACTTAGCCTACCCCTGGGCAAATATTAAGGTCAAAGTTTTTATTGTGTCGGTCGTCCTTTACAAATCAAGTCTACCCTGATTAGACAGCTCCTCAGGAGTTTGGCGCACATAGTCCCTTGCCGTTAAAATAACTGCTTTGTAACAATCAGGCAGCGATATATCATTGTCATTTTCCTAAAATATCCTCAAACAGTTAAACCTCGAAAATCAGAACTTTAAAAAACGAAGTTTTCGATATTCCATTGACAGATGATTACTAAAAACGGCATTTTTGCATTACAAAACGCTCCATTAAGTGAGAAAACATCACACAATAGGAGTAAATCATTTTTTTTCATGTGAAAAGATTGATATATTCTCCTAGATTGCTAGGACGATAAGCCAAACGATTAAAACGGAATTGATATGCGGCGGTGTCTCAGTGGTCGAGTGCTGGATTTAGGATCGAGGGGTTCTGAGTTCAAATCCTGGCTTCACCACCGTCCATGTTGAAAGTTCTGGTTAGTAACCATGGAAATCAAAGGCTAAGTAAACATGCCTTGCGTGTATCGGTGCTATACATCAAACTTGTCGTAACTAATCATGGGGTCTCTTCGCAAAGAGCTAGGGTATCGCACCCGGAATCCCGTGTATTTGAAGCTGTCTCTCAAATTAAAATCAGCACCTGTCAGGCCTGTATATAGGACTCCACTGAAAATTAGTTGCTATGTGCTACTTTCGTGGGTTATCCTTCGGTTAAAAAAGAACAAACCGAAAAGAAATACATACACTTGTTTTATCGTTTATTTTCAGAAGAATATATATTACTGGCGAAATATGAAAGGTAAAAGTTACACCGTATAAACTCGAAAGGAAGATTACCAAGTTACAACAAGAAGATGAGTAAAATGCATAAAAATCTAGAATAAAAAACATACGCTAACTATGCCATGTAAGCAGTTACTCGTACATTTATTACAGGGTTGTTTTCTAATTTGTCTGATCTCTATCAAAAGGATAGCAACAACATTTAAACAAGTGAATGGAATTCTTCAGTGAATCGATCATTGACTGTATGTAAATTGCAATATAAAACTCAATACGTCAATGTCCCATTTCGGTTTATTGGGAAACGGCAGGAGTTGTCTACTATATTGCATTTAAATAAACAAGTAAACGCAAACTAATAAAAAAAATAGCACCCGTGATGTTCCGTCCTTGAACTATGCGTATAAAAAGCTTAATTGGTTTAATAATGCGGCTGTTTTTAAAGAACTCAACAATAAAGACAGACACACGCACACGACTAAAATAAAAACTGATAAATGACAAAGCAACTTATATGAAAAGGAATGAAACGTAAACAAATAGAGATATAATGGAAACATGACCTAAAAAGTAAATACACAGGAAACACACAGTAAGTGACGTAGTTTAGAATCACAACAGTAAACCTTTTTTTAAATATTTAAAATAATACCCTTTTTTAATATTTAAAATAATATTTTTTTTATTCTTTGCCGTTCTATTAATTACATGTACATCGCTCAAGGCTAAATGCATAATTTTCAAATAATTTACAAAACCTTAAATGTCTCACTAATGATAGTAAAGCATATTTTCCCAAACCGTTAAGTTTTTATGCCACCAAAGGGTGGAATATAGTAACTGAATCGTCCGTCCGTCAGTCTTTCCGTCAATCCGTCCGGCCCCATTTGGAATATAGCTGGATCGGGGACATATGTCATTTTCTGTGACCAACACCTGTTTTAATAGCATTACAAATCATTAAGTAATTTATAATCACTCCACTCACGAGTACCCATGTAAACTGTTCAGAAATGCATGTGTCTGCATATTTGGTAATATTGGGCGAAAAATGCCTTCCCTTTTCATATTTTCCTAATGTATATCTTTACAAATATTGCATTGTTTAACTATATTAGAAATATGCAAATAATTCGGAGCTCCTGTGATTCTAAACTCTTTCACAGAATGTATAATGGAATAGACCAAGTTAAGTAGACAATCTTAGCAACATATATATTATTATTATCATCATCAAAGGATTTGAACTGATTCATTGAAATTTGACACATGTATCGAAATTTGGTTATGCTTTTTTATTATTTAATATTTATATTTGAAAAGAACTTGTGTTACAGGTTTTTAACAAGGGACAAAATTGTCACAAAACCAGGTTTTCATTGTTAAAAAAAAATCTGATAAAGGGAGAAAACTCAAACTGAACTTTTGAAATGACCAAAAAAAATTAACCCCCTTTGTAAGTTTTTTTTTTTAAATCTATTTTTAGTCGTGGCGACCTTGACATTGGAGATATTGACGTCATTCTTTCGTGGGACACACCGTCCCATGATGGTGAACAAATGTGCCAAATGATTTTAAAATCTCACAATGAATGACATAGTTATGGCCAGGACAAGCTCATTTATGGCCATTTTTGACCTTTGAACTCAAAGTGTGACCTTGACCTTGGAGATATCGACGTAATTATTTCGCGCGACACACCGTCCAATGATGGTGAACAAATATGCCAAATGATTTTAAAATCTGACGATGAACGACATAGTTATGGCTCGGACAAGCTCATTTATGGCCATTTTTGACCTTTGAACTCAAAGTGTGACCTTGACCTTGGAGATATCGACGTAATTATTTCGCGCGACACACCGTCCAATGATGGTGAACAAATGTGCCAAATGATTTTAAAATCTGACAATGAACGACATAGTTATGGCCCGGACAAGCTTATTCCGCCAGCCCGCCAGCCCGCCAGCCAGCCAGCCCGCCAGCCAGCCAGCTCGCCCGCATTCGCCAATCTAATAACCAGTTTTTTCCTTCGGAAAACCTGGTTAAAAATCTGAAAACCTTCGTTTACTTTAGGTAAAATACACAACATTGTAAATTACGCACACAAAAAAAGTTTTATCAACAGCTAAATTGTGTATGTACTATAAAAATAAGTGTAATGTACTCTTTTTAGTAATTTGTACATGTATTATGATGGCTTTTTAGTATTCTGGTAAATGTACAAAGCATACAATTTTTTTTTTATGATTTACATTTAACATTACAGTTTGGATTAAGTAAGTCAGTTACAAAAAAAATGTACACAACCTTATCCGTCTTATGATCATACTTCACCATTCTCATGATATGCCGGTAAGCATAATGAATCATTTATTACTACTGGGGCTAATAAATTACATCAATAAGTTACCTGAAATTGAAGAAAATGATTAAAATCTATTTGTCTCTATCTTATCAAGACAAGACAAGACAAATATTTATTCAGACTTGCACAGTGTACATCGTCTAAACACTAGATATTTCACATACAATTATGTCACAGAGATAAACATAGTAATAATATAAACATAAGGAGCATCGTATACGTTTAGGAAAAGTTACAGAGATAAACATAGTAGTAACAATAACATAATCAGCATCGTATACGGTTACGAAAAGGCAAGGTAATATATGGAGGATTGCTATATAAATTAATTAACAGCATTAGTAATATTATTTTTTAAAATCAGAGCTTCTTTTACAAATTTGGCTAACTTAATAAGTTCAAATTTATTCGTTGTATTCAGCAACTGGTGGAATTTGTAAACAGAAGGCCTATTGTAATAACATTTCTTTAAATAGTTTTTTCTAATATCAACGTATAATGGACATTTACAGACAAAATGGTACTCATCTTCAATATCTAATTCGTTACAACAAAGGCAAAAACGTTCATTTCGTGGTATATTTTGACCAGCATATCTTCCAGTTTGAATTCTCAGTGGTAGGCTGGAAGATCGAAGCTTTGCGACATAGTGTCTTAGTGATTTAGGTAATAAATCTAAATAATTTTCGTATACAAATGTTGACTTAAACACACGGTACATATCTAAAACAGAGCTATTTTCAATGGATCGAAACCACTATTGTTTATAAATATCAATGACAACAGTTTTAAACTGTGGTATAACTATTTTAACATCGACGGAGCTTGGATTATTAAACACGTATGAAAAACCGTAAGTGTCTAACAATAGTTTAACATTAGATACCCAATTAAAACGACCATTTTGACAATCATTTAATGCTTGTATATAAATCGATTTTAAAATTATGTTATCAGTTTCAATAAGTTTAAACCAATATTTAACCATTTTAACATATCTATGGATAAATAGTGGGTATCTTCCTAACTCGCCATACACTACAGCATTACATACAGTTTGCTTAACGTTTAACAATCTTTTACAAAACTTTAAGTGTATCCTTTCCAATTCCATGGACTTTGCTTCACCTCATATCTCACATGCGTAATTCAGTATGGATCCAACAAAGGCATCGAATAGCTGGAATTGTGTTTTTGGTTTTAAGTCAAACTCTTTACATTTGTTTAATAAAATATTCATAGCTTTAAGTGCTTTTCCACATAAATATTCTTGATTTAAATTAAAATTTCCAGTGTAATTGAAAACAGTTCCCAAATAATTAAAATCATTTACTACTTCTATTTGCTGACCTTCAAATGTCCATGTTTCAGATGGCAATAATCTACCCCGTTTGCGAAACACCATTATTTTAGTTTTATCGGTATTAGCCTTTAATCCCCAGCATTTACAATAATTTGAAACAAGATCCAAGTGTTTCTGCACTTCTGCGGGCGATTTACCAATTATAGCCATATCATCTGCGAAAAGTAACAAAATCAATACAATGTCATCAATACTTAGGCCGGAAGAGACGTCATTCTGTAAAAACAATTCTAAGTCTTCTACAAATAAGGAAAACAATAAAGGGGACATAACTTCACCTTGCCGTAATCCTACAGCGTAGTTAAAATAGTCTGAGTATGATGAACAATGCTTAACACATGATTTAACATTTTCATACATACTTTTTATTATTCTAAGCAATTTACCTTCTATGCCGGCCTTGTATATTTTCAGCCATAATGCATTACGGTAAACAGAATCAAAACATTTCATCATGTCAACGTATATTACATGAAGTCTTTTATTTTCATTTATATATTTTTGAACCAGGGACATGAGAATGTATATAGCGTCATTTGTTGAGCGCCCTTTTCTGAATCCGAATTGGGCGTCCGAAATTATATTAAAGTTACTACAAAAAGTTTCTAATCTATTGTTAACAACTGAGGTAAATAGCTTAGATAAACAACTTAGAAGAGTAATCCCTCTATAATTGTTCACATCAGATTTATCACCTTTTTTATGTAGAGAGATTATAATACCTTCCGTCCATTTCTCGGGGAAATGACCAGAGTTCAACACAGCATTAAACAAATCACATATATGCAACGCTAAAATATCAATACATTCAATCAAATATTCGTTTAAAATATAGTCACTTCCATATGCTTTGTTGCGTTTCAATCGTTTTACAGACAATTTAATCTCATCAACGGTAAATGGCTGATCTAGTTCGGGGAAACGTGAGTTGGGCAAATTCAAATTATGAGTACTACAAAAATGTTCAGCCTTATCATTAACACAATCAAACAAACCATGACTAATATCAGAGAAAAAATGTTGAAAGTCTTCCAAAGGGATATTGTGATTTTTAGTTTGATTATTTGATTTAAAGTATTTCCAAAATTCTTTTGGTCTACGATTTTTTAAACGTTCTATCTCATTGGCCTTATTTCTCAAATAGCTTTTTTTCTTTCTATTGATAATTTGTTTGTACTCCTTTTTACATTGCAACAATTGAAGTCTATTGTCTTCCGACTTATTACAGTTAAATTGTTTTAACAGGGAAACATAGTGACCGTGTGCAATTTTACATTGCACATCGAACCAATCAGCATGCCTCACAGCGCTACACTGTTCAAATTTTGATGTATTGGTTATTACATAATCTTTGCAAAATAAAGGATCAGCAACATTACGTATAACATCAGTGAATTTATTTAACGCACTATTTATAGAGTCACAGCTTGTACAATCTAAATCCTCTACAATTGTGTTAAACATAGGTAAGTTGCTAATAATACCCGATCTAAATTGGTTACGCAATGAATCGTTCCATTTAAACTTCGTTTCAGTGTATGACAATTGTTCAACCGTTTTATTGTTACAATACAATGTAAACGATAACGGTGTGTGGTCACTGAATTCATTAAAAAAGTGTACTACAAATTCTTTAATAAGTGCGAAATTTCGTTCATGGCAAACCAAATAATCAATTGTAGATAGACCGTTATGAGAAAAGTATGTAGACTGACTCGTATTACCTATTCTGCCATTGACAACACGATAATTAGAGGATTTACATAGATCAAGCAGTTTAATACCGTGATTATTGTGAGATATATCAACAGAGGCCCTACCAGAGTACGTATCTGGGTCATAATCAATATCATCTATAAAACTATTTAGAACATCATGTATTACAAAATCAGGTTTGGACCCAATCCTACTATTAAAGTCACCACAAAGTAATACGCGTCCTTTATTTTGATATATAGAAATGTCATTTTCGAGTAATTCGAAAAAATCTACACTTATAACATTGTATGCAGGTGAATTTTCACACCAAACATAACATCCGCAAAGATAAATATCTTCATTCAAACCAAAAAAATGTTGGTCTAATTTTAACCAGATAATTAAATCATGGTGATTTTTTATAATCTCAACACCATCTTTTAAATATTCTTTAAAATATAAAGCTACCCCACCACTACATCTACGTGCGTTCTTGTTCTGGAATTTCCTATAAAAATTATGAGAGATATACCCATTTAAAGAAATGTTACTTGAAGAATTGGTCCAAGTTTCAAACAAAAAACAAATATCATACTTAAACAAAATATCAACAAATAAAGGATCGTCAATCTTGCATTGCGACAGTCCATTTACATTCCACGACAGGATCGCGAGTTCTCCCCCATCGTGTCCCTATTCCTTGACCGTCAACGTAGAGGGTATCGTAGGCTATCCAGGATCGTTTGCCTTGCCCCCTCGCCTATTTCATTTTCGGGACCAGCCGTCTGCGCGTCGCTACCACTTCCGGTGGAAACTGCTCAAATACGTTGAAGTTTGAGCCGTTCAGTTCTTTCCACTGCCGCCGAACAGCCTCGCGGTCCTTGAAGAAGGCGAACTTTGCCACAATTGATCGGGTCTTCCCTGGTGTTGGTTGGCCTGGAGAACGGTGCACCCTTTCAAACTGCATGCGGTCGGCAGCATCCTTCGCGATCTTCAGGGCTTCGTGTATGTGCTTCCAGAGCGTACTTTCCGTCACTTCCGGTGTTTCGCCGGCAACTTCCGGTACACCAGTAAAAATAAGGTTATTTCTCATTGATTGAGATTTTAAATATGTCATGTCGTCTCGGAAGTTGTCGCGCTCCTTCTCCAGGTGCTCCACTCGACTCGTGACCTCGGCAACAGCGATGCCCGCGCCCTCTATCTTATCCTGACTAAGGATTATTAAGTCTAAAATGTTTGTATTTCCTATTATATAATTAAAATGTGATACTTTGAAGAAAAAAAGAGAATGACCTTCATTTACAAACTGTGAACACAATCAGGAATAAGGGCGAAACGACCCAGGGCGAACTGGAATTAGGGCGAAACGACCCGGATTCATTTGCAACAATATTTGATTAACTCAAATTTGACTCAATCACCGCTTGTTTCAAATTAATCAAAGTTGTTTGCAAAGGTAGTTATTGCCCATTCATACTGCTATGAATGAATGGACAATAACACCTATATATTATATAGGTGGTACGTAACATTTCAACGTGGTACATAATAGGCCTGGTACATAAGGTGTCACAACCGACTGTAATAAGAATAGCTTTTCAACAGACAAAACAGCAGTCCTCTACTAAGTTAATGTTTTCGGAAAACATAACACGGATCAAACATTTCAATCGACGGTGTGTGTGTCTTAATTTGTATCCAGTGTTCCGGGATTGTCTCCCATATAGCCATCGTCTAATAATTTCGACTTTACCATTTATGAAATCGATCGTGATTGCACAAGAAAATATGTGTACACGTACTCCCATAAAAAATGGGAGCATCTGGAACAGTTAATTTTTCCAAAACCAATAAGCAGGACTGCTATGGTGTCCTTTCCATCGAACACAGCTCGAAGAACATCTAGCTGTTGCTGCTTAAGCTCAATCGTCGCTTTCAATTTCGTCAATAGTACCTTCACGCATTGTTCGAACGACGCCATTGTTATTGTTGTTGAGAACTATATTTTCGGTGTAATATCTTCCGCCTAGAGTCGTTAGATATATCCCTACACCAAATACACCCGAGAGACGATCGCCGTTAGGGCGGAATTGTCCGAGGGTTTCCGATTGTATTTTCATGCTTTTGTCCCAATCTGAACACCTCGGACAGTGGGCTACATCACACCGTCTCTCTGATGTACTTAGGCGGCCGTCATATTGGAACTACTTTTGAAAACAAAATGGCTGCCCCCACGTAAAGAAGGAAAAGTTAAACGTTTTTTTGTAGCTCGTCTGTCTCAAGATTACATTCTTTAAATAATAATAAGTGAAGATTTATGGTTATATGAGCAATTTGGTAAAGCTTTTGGAGTCTGGAGTTGCGTTTTCATATATAGGATTTCTAAGAAAGCTACATTTTTCTACTGTTGCAGACTATTAACTTTAAGAATTGTCTGTGCCAAGCCCGTGTTTAACATCAATAAGTAAAAATGGATTGTCTATTTGTAACAATACAATACAATACAAATTTTATTTCAAGTCGGTTTGTACATAACAAGTATAACATTAGCGATGTATCACTATTGACCGACATAATATAACAACAAACATATAACAAATATACAATTGAACATTACATGAAATTTACATTATATAAACAAACAGTATCGTCCTTGAGTTGAGATCAATTATAATAAATAAATAAATTAATTAACCTGAATACAATAAACGTGATTATTTTAACATGTTAAAAACGAAAGAACTATGGCATGTGATATACAATTATAATATTTAGACAGTTAAGATCATAGCATTATTAAAAATAAATTAAAGATAACTTATAAGAATAAAAATTGTGCTGCAGTTGCTGATCTTGACCTTGGTTTATGAGCTGCTATAAAAAAAATAAAAAATAAGGTAAAAGTCTGACAATGAATATGGACACTAAAGTGTGACAGATAAAAAAAGAAAAACCGTAGACTTAAGATTGTCTGTTTGTAACTGTAAGTACAATAATATTATATCAAATCTATCTTACAGTTAAAGTATGTACCTAATATTGTCCAGGTTGTTGTTGACAGACTCCACAAAGTTATGCACAGTTCTGGACACGCTCGAGCGACTGATGCCATGGGTGTCGGCTAGTTCAGAATAGAATGCCCCTTTCGCAAGAAATCTTAGGCTGACGAGGATCTGCAGCAACAATGTTAAAACATTCATAAATAAAATTTGGTCACAGTACTTGAAATATCATTTACAATCAAAAGACCAATAACAAACAAAAAAAACGATCATGTTGGCCCTAGTAGCTTTACTCCACTGACTCCACTCTGCAGTTGAAAAGATCAGAAAAAAGGAAAACAATTATGATGATGAAAAATGTGTGAACAACTAATAAATTAATACAAACTACTAAAAATACCAGTTCAAACTTACTGTACATGTACGTGACCTAGATTGTATTTATTTCATATTGTTGGTTAACAAAGCCTTGAATTAATCCATAATTTGAATGAGTCTAATTACAACTCAATCGTTGTTCGATTTGCCTATTTATGCCTGCTTATCCAACGGTTATATTATCATACAATGTCATTTTAGTATCCGTGTTGACCTGTTGATATGAGAACAAATTAAGACCGGATGTAAGAAAACAGCACTCTGCTGTACTTGATAACGATCGTAATCCCCGTACTTAGTGTGTCAATTTCTCCCAGCAAATATACAGTAACAAATTAGCAAATTCATGTCGCTTGCATTAATGTTACCTTGGTCTCTGGCGAAATTGTTTTTCCGCCACGTTCGGATCTGGCAAGATCCTGCCCCAGAAGCTCCACTAGCTCCTGTGCGGTGGTTCTGTTTACCCGATACCGATTCACAAAGTCGATATCGCGAACCCCGCCTATCTCCAGACGGGGCCGGAACTCCCGCTCTGTCCTTCTCGCGTTATTTTCCATAAAAAAAAACAACACGTCGGCCATATTGAATTTTTTTTTACCGTCTGCGACTGGGTTTGTGTGATCGCATGTTTTAAGCAAAATATCGCAAAAAACAGGTGCTCTTGCGATGTGCGATTTTTGATGAAACGCAAAATAGCCTCATTATTGGCGATGTGCGAATATCGCAACTCAAATCGGCGATGCGATATTTGATGAAACGCAAATTGCGATGCGATAAGAAATGTGCGATATTTTGGCATTAAAGTTGCGATGCGATCGTTGATGAAACGGGGCCCTGATTAGCCTGTGCGGATTGCACAGGCTAATCTGTGATGAAACTTAAAGCAATTGCATTAAGTCCAGTTTTCTCAGAAAGCGGCTCATATAATATGTTAAAACTGAACATTGTGTACATGCGCTTTTGTAAATATATAATAATTGCTGAAAATCTTAAGCGCTGAACACGTTGATCTATTCGATTGCTGAACACAATTACAGATTATTCTACATGTAATTTGTATACTCTAGATGATTCTACAAGAGTTCTGTAAATAATAAATACAAACTTAAAGTGAAAAGTAATCTTCACCAAAACGATGGAATCCTTTTTACAATCATTAGCACATTGTTCTTTGTTTTGGGCAATTTATGCGTTTGTACATATCCATCGGTGTCCGCTTGCGACTTTGTATCAAAGTTACACGAAAATTAAACTAAATTATTACGATCTAAATGACTGACAATATTATTCTCAATGCTTAATAAGAATATGCTTATTGGATGTGACACAAATTACCGTTGCCGCGGAAACGCGTGAAATTCGAAATCGACATTGTCGAAAACCCACATGTGATCACTCATAACACTCACGATAATCGTTGTATATGGACGTAATGAATCAACAGTGTATTACAGAGGACAAAAACAAAACCGCACGATTAACATCTGTATATTAATCATTCAATATACAGGCGACATAATTTAAACAAGAGACGTGTTTGCCAGAAACACAATACCCCCATTGCGCCTCTTTGAAATATAATGTCGGCAGGTTTAGAAATTATCTCCCTTTTAAAGCTTATTACTTCCCTTTGATTGTATTTTTTGACTTTTGACCTTGAAGAATGACCTTGACCTTTCAACACTCAAAATGTGCAGCGCCATGAGATACACATGCATGCCAAATATCAAGTTGCTATCTTCAATATTGCAAAAGTTATGGCCAATGTTTAAGTTTTCGGACGGACGGACAGACGGACGGACGGACGAACGGACAGACAGTTCAAGTGCTATATGCCACCCTACCGGGGGCATAAAAATATTAGCTAACTGCTAATCCTTTCGACAGGAAGGGCTACCAATTGTAAAAGCCAGGTCGCCCTAACTTTCTTTGTAGGCGCCTTAAGTATCGTGTCTTTACAGTCACCCCTACCAAAACATGCTTTTGCTCAGAAACAACTGCGAATATCAAGACTATCTATCACTTGTGTGGGTACATAATCGCTGTCGATGTAGTTGTAATCCCCATAAACACTTCTACTGACTTGTTACGGTAAAGAACAGTACGATCAACACATTGCATAGTATCATGTAACTTACAAAGTCTCGTGACATTGCGTTCAGACAAGCAGAGGATTATGTGTAACAAAACATATTTTTTAATATAAACCTCATCGGAGTTCTTTCTTGTTGTTTGCTATTTTTTACAATAATTAAAAATCGGACATGCATGTTATATATATCTTTTTTTGTCAAACAAGATACGAACAACCACGACATAAGAAGCAATTATATATCAAAAATTCGTCATTAATGCGCCTCTTTACTAGGGATTGTTTTTAAATATTAGAGCCTTATTCTGCGACTGCATGTGCGTAAAGTGGTGTCATGGACGACACTATCCGCCTTAATTGTTGTTTTTTTTCCGTTTAAAAGACACTTCCATTAAACGAAATACTCCATAAAAGGCGCCGACTGATCTTAAAGTGAGCGTGTATTTCGGAAATCATTCTCGCTTGAAGAAAATTTTAGTCGCTAATTCGAGCGGGCGAAAAGGATATTAAATCCCTTAGACGCCTGATGGCATGTAAAATAAATGTGAATTCTGACATAAATAAGTCGGTTGTGCTAATAATTCTTATTTCATTTCGAGATTGTTCTTTTTTTAAATTGTTTGTTAATATTTAATCGATGCATTTATCGTAAACAATTAGGTACGTTAAGGTAATTTACATATTTTTGATCATAATGCTGGATTTGTTTTATCGATTTTATGTAGATATTAATTTGATGGACTGTCAGCCTTTTAAAATTAGCGATGATCATTTGGAGGAACCGGGTCAAGGACCCTACATATTATTCAAGACAGTAAATTAAATGTGTATGAGATAATGACTAAAGTGTACAGAGTCGAAATATATACTGGCACGACCAATATATTTCTTGAAATGAAATAAATGTGAAAGATACCTTATTAGTTAACAAATACTGCACTTGAATATGATTAAATATCGGCGCAAAGTATGTGCATCTTCCAAAAATATATCGTGATGTAAATGTGCCATAATTATGATGTTTTATAATGCAGACTGCATATCTACGCGGGAACTATTTTCCATTTAGATGGTTTTAACAAAATATTTTTACGATCCCTCTCTGGTAATTTCTTTAAAAGCTCCCTGAACTTAATGCGTTAACACGTTTCGTTAATGTGGTTAATTATTACAACAGTTCTTCGCCGACAAACCACCAGTCCCCTACCGCGTTTATGTTGGAGTAAGAATGTTGTCCATAAGTTACATCAATCATACGTGATAACTTTTCCTTTCTAATAGGATGTAGATTTTATTGGCAATTGTGTCTCCAGCCATAGCAGCCACAATTTTGGTCTGAAGAAAAACTTAAAAAATAGATAACATAACTATTACCTTAATAACCCTCTATGAACATGCCGAGTCTCACCAACCCAGCTTTTAACTATGCGCTATCGCCGCATCCGCATTTGGGCGGACAGACGGGCGGACCGGAGTAAATCTATTTTGCGCTCCGTTGTTACCGGTAGGGGACTAACAATCTCGCATATTCGTGTTGAGTAAGTGGTTGAACATTTTCAATGCCCCTTTCCGTACTGAACTTTTTTAATGTTTAATTGTTGTGCATTACTAATTGTGTGTGGTCATAGAACAGGCGCTTATTTTATAATTTTAATATCACTTTATTGACTGTAGCTGAAAAGCTTGTCGATAAACTATTATTAGTATTTGAAAGTTGATGTGTTCACGTTTATTGCCCATTTAATTGATTTATTTAACTCCGTCGGAAAAGAATCCTAACGGGGGGAAACCGCGATTAGAGCAAAAACGCCCTCATACAGATATTGCCATCAGAGATATCAGTTCTGATTCGATTAGGCAACAATCGTTTTTTTATTGGCGTCGCACTGAAGTGCGGCAACTACGGTGGCATAGAGGTGACATTCACTTCTCTTTTTTTTTTAATTGCTCTCCTCTTTTTTCTATCTCGTGGCCACGAGTTAGCTATGTCGTGGCCACGAGATAGAAAAAAGAGGAGTGCAAAACTAAATAAAAGCGGAGTGCAATTAAAAAAGAGCGGTGCAGTATATAAAGGCAGAGTGCATTAAACAAAAGATGAGAGGAGAGAATTTTCGCTATCTCGATATCCCGAGTTAGTCAGCCAATCAAAGTTTGCGTAATATGTGTAAATATTCTGTACGCATATATATAGCTGGTCAAAGCAGGCAAGGCTCTGATCTCGGTCAGCAGCTGGAGCGTGCGCGTCGCAACCGAGGCGAGAGTCTACCGCAGAGGATCTTCTTCGAGCTTTGAGAGAACTTCTGCGGGTGGCTCTGCAAATCCAGCTGAGTCTGCCACCCTCGAGCCGGACGACTTCCTCATTGCTGGGATTGCTGTCTTCCCCAAGATGCAGCGGTCTCGTCGGGAGTTCGTCAACAACAGCAGCAGTAGTAGTAGCAGTAATAGTAGTACTAATAGTAGTAATAGTAGTATGTTATGTAATATCAGAGCCTTGCCTGCTTTGACCAGCGTACAGAATATTTATACATGTTACGCAAAATTTGATTGGCTTACTAACTCGGGTAGGCGACTAGTATGTAATACGTTTTTTATCGCTTATGGGAGGAGAATATATTTTACGGATCAATGTAAATATTTTTATTGTCAGAATATCTTGCATAGTGGTGATTTTTTGTGTAAATTAGTGTAAATAAGTATTGCATGTGTGCCTATTACATTTATTTCAACATTTATTGCCAATAATGCAAAGATAATTCTTTTAATTTATAACTGATCACAGGGACTGGGCAACAATAAAAGATCACAGGAACTGGGCAAATACGCGAACCGGTGAAACTTTCTGATTTTGTATAAAAACAAAACTTGTTTGTTCCACTATCCTAGCAACTACCTAGTTACTAATAAATGCGCTATGGAGCGTGAAGCGCGACACGTATTATTAATTGTAATAATGAGTCTTCTTTATATTGATAAAGGAAGCAGCCGCTTATCAATGAGGAGCACCGTCACAGCACCACAGTCTCATTACTATCAAGTTCTCCAACAGTTTTTTTTGTAAGAACCACATATAGAAGGCCGCAGGCCTGACCCGTATGTTGCCAGTGATATGGACCTTTTTGTATGGACCTTTAACCCCGCTCACTATCCAGCGTTTAAACTTCCGGGTTTACATTTAAACCGACTATTAATAGCTTATTAATATCTTAGTTAGAAGGTGATTTTTCAAGCAGTTCCGTAGTGTAGTGGTTACACGCTCGCTTTTGAATCAGGTTGAACAAAACATAAATATGATACCAAGAACGTGCATATTTTATGCTAGCTTAAATTCATAAATCACAAAAACGTTTATTTTTTAAAATCACCACAGCCCGCACTACAGAAGTAAAATGACGTCATCAATAAGACAATAATCTTAAATATCGATATAGTCATTGCACTCGCAAGTGTTGCACAGAAAGTCAAGACAAATGATAACTGTATGCAAATCCTCAACTAATTAAACAAACGATTTTTCACGCTTATGTCAACATTGACACCATAATCAAAATGTCAATTCAATACACACTTTCAACATGGCGTCTTGATAATATTCGGTGAAGTGTGTTCTTCGATTAAATTTGGCGCTACAGTCGATTCCTGATCCCCAATTTAAGACCTTTATAATCAAAAGGGGTGTACTCTTCCCATTCGTATAGCAAACATATTTTTTTCTCTATACGATGTTAAAAATAAGCGATTATTCGTGTCGTCTTTTCGAACGCCGTTGCTACATGTATGTGAACGTGTAAAGGCCGGATCAGCAAAGTCAGCGGGTATCTGTACATTTTAAATATGAAAAATGGATTGTTTTGCAGATTTTTTGGAAAATGTGGTATGATAAACAGAAAAACAGGTTACTGTCCCATCGTTTTGTAATATATCAGGCTCTGAACGAATAAAGCCTCGCCATTATATTATTCTTAGCCTCGCCTGATATATTACAAAACGATGTGACAGTAATGATGAATGGGTCAAGTTCCCCACGGGTACTATTTCCCCGTACCCCGGGTACTTTGAAGTATACTTCACCGTACACCAATTTTCAAATGATACTTTTGGGTACCTGGGTATGCTTACAGGTACCCCATCTTTCCTAATAAAAAAATCGTACCCAAAAATGTTCTCACCCAATTTGTTTCGTACCATTTTTTTTTCGAACCCAAATTTTTTACGTACCCAAGTTTTTTTTTCATACCTCATTTTTTGTTCGTAGCCAATTTGTTTGGCATAATTTTTTCTTACCCATTTTTTTTTCGTACCCAATTCGTAGGAATTTTTTTTATTAGGAAAGATGGGGTACCTGTAAGTATACCGGGGTACCAAAACGTATCATTTAAAAATCGGTTTTGATTCCTTAAAGTGATATTATGGGCATTTTTCACTGTTGATTTGAGCTGAACAGAATTAACATGTCAAAAGAGTTAGTTAAAATGTGGTAACTGACCAATTATCTGCAACTCATCTTGCTACCAGTTGTTTATAAAGATATATAGTATTGTATGCATATGTGCCCACATACACTTACTACAGGTCTCTACAAAGCAAAGAAATTGCAACAAAATGGCTGGAAATTAGTTTTTTTGTCAGGAAAAAGAATTATAAAGTCGCTGCTCACATAAGGTGGCCCGGTCTTCTCCATTTGGTATCCATGTTTCCCCAACATGGTCATTAAAAACGCAAATTTCTCCACAAAAAATTGTTTTCTGGAGAAACCCTGCTGAGAGGTAATGGCAGACATGTGTAAGTTTGTATAAATCTTTAAATTATTATAAGGGCCTGCAAATTAAAGCAGTTTTTCTCCCCTAAATGCCTGAACATTGCCCATTTTGCCCGATCTTCTACTTCAAGGAGCCACATTTCGCTCATTTTTTAAGAACATTTGTCAGGATTTTTCTACATGTAGGCCAATACCTGTGTTATCAATGTTAGTTCACAGTTGTTTCAAATTGGACTTTGAAATATTTTAATTTTTCCAATTTACTTACACTATGTAAGTTCATTTGAAAATAAACCGCGCTGCTCGATTGGTCTTACGCTGCTCACCAGGCATCGGGTTTCCTGGGGTGGTGCATATCGTTTCAACATTTTTGTTATAAACATCAGATTACAATTTAAAGGTGTCAACTTAATTGTTATAAACATTGGATTAACGATGGCATTAACGTAAGCGTGTCGGAAACATGTGTTATCCCGGTTCGAATGTTTACGCGTTAATTTACATAAACTGTATTCATACGCGTCTTAAATAAACTATGGCGCACCGTTTTAGCCATTGTTTTGTCAGTTTTGTTAAAGTAAAAAGTACAATTGTTAACTGTTTTCGTTAGTTGTTGTATATAATAAAAGGAATATTACGCTAGTCAATTGTTCCAAGAGTTTGTATCACTCTCGTGGCTTGTGCTATTTCGCATCACACTCGAGGCTCCGCCTCTCGTGCGATACGTCATCACACAAGCCACTCGCGTGATACAAACTCTTGGAACAATTGACTAGCGTAATATTCCGTATGTATCCACATGCTGGGCTAAACATTTGAGCCTCCTTAATATAAGAAAACAGGGCTTAATGCATCTGCGTTCAGTCCCGCCAGATTAGCCTGTGAAGTCCGCTTTCATGGAATGTTCTGCAGAAATCCATTTAAGATGAAGAGTGTTGTCCCTGAATAGCCTGTTCGGATTTCGCAGGCTAATATGGGACGATACTTTACGCAAATTTAATACCCCCGTAAACTTCGCTTTCGCAGAAAATCTTCATATCAGTAATAACAGAAATTCACCTTATGTCTACTTTATGTGCATTAAATATATTGATTAAAAACATAACTCGTGTACATACGTTAAGGCAAAAATAGATCTTTCAGATATCAATTCACTCATTTACATGGAAACTTTTTTTACAAAACACAGGGACGAAAATATTCGTGTCTTCCGGGAAAAAGACATATTCATCATAGTGAATATAACATGTGCATCTCAGGTCAATATCTCCATGATCTGCAAAGATGACAGCCCCAATATACTTAACAACAGATCAATTATCCTGGTTAAAGCGTATATGCGCACCGGTTCAAGGTCGACGGTGTCATTTCTACAGGCAAGCGATGTTTTTTTTGATGTCTTTGAGCCGCTGCCTTATCTAGAGCAAGCGTTCGTGGACGCTGAAAAGAACATATCAGATAGTGTGACATTGGACTTCGTTGCTGGTACAAGGTATACCGGCATTTGTATATTTCTTTGCGTAGCAAGCGATATATAATTTGTTGCTGTTTCTTGTCGACAATATCAAATATATCTTAAAAGAGGCAAACGCAAACGTTTGTGTTTTCGAGTTCATAAGTCAAATTTTTTAAACAAACGGAAAAGTACTGTTTTCACATTTTAATATGGATATTTTAGATCATGATAAATGTTCAGTATTACTGTTTCCTCAAAAATATCATATCTACAACGAAAATTTGCAAATCTGAAATATTTTTTTTCGATATTGACAATATCTATATACATAGTCGAACTATCTATTTTTAAGAACACGTTTGTCGGAAGATTTTTATTAATTTAGTATGTGTACGCATTATAATAAACTAATAACTAATAATAACTAAACATAAATAATAATAAATAAATACATAAACATTGCCATCGAGCGCCTATGCCTTTTAAGGCTAAATACTGCATTTGAACCAATAAGAACATGTCAGCTATTTTTTTAATTCATATCACTGATAATTCAATGGTTTCTTATATTAACAGATTGGAAAATATTTTAAGCAACTAATGGTCGTTGGTATGGTTTACGCCTGGGTATCGAGGGTCCTTCCATGCGTTAATCATGTTAACTTAAGTTTAACAGTATGATACTTAACGCGTTGAGGTAAATATTTCCAAACCACTTCGACATGTTGATATATACCAATAAATAAACCTAGATGAAAATGTAAATGAGTCTTTGCGAACTTCGTTCCATATATGGTATGCAATGAATAGTTTACAACATCTCTCTTTATATGGGTATTTTCATTAAGGTTGTTTATGTATATGAATAGGGAAGTAACAGGTAACACTATTTATATATACGTATACTGATCAAAGTTTAAGACGTTGTCCAAAATTAGAGGGTTTAACTATATAGAAAAGTTAGCATACATAAACTGAATTTAATTATACCATTTATCAACACATGGGACAGAGACAGCAATATACTCAAAACTGGGTGTTTGCGGGGGATCGGATTCGTATAAATTCGTTAAATAATCACAAATTCATTTATAAATAAGAGGTCTCCACTTATATAATCTCTTAAGTGATTTAATCGATCCCCTTAACTGAAGTTATGATACAAAAAAGGTTAATCTATTTCGTTTTGACGTATTTTCGAAGATTTAAAAGACCGCAAGCAAGCCTCGCAACAACAAAATGGCGACATGTGGAATGAACTTTTATAAAATTGCAGAAGGCTTTAATTTTCGAAGAAGACGTCAGAACACATAACTAGATTTTATTACTGGGAAGCTTTTTGCTGTCATATTGGACCACGGCGACTTTTTTCTGTAACTGGTGTTTAAGAAACCAATGCGTTAGTAGGTCAGCAACATAGTTTTGTTGTTTAAAGCGCTTTTCGTGTTAACATTGTGCGGCGGTCGCTTGCATGCATTTAATTGCGGCTGGACATATCATCACTATTAGCATCCCGTATCTCAGATCTGCTCAGATCTCAGGGTCACAAACTTGAATCTGCTATTAATGATGCCCAGGAAATGCATGTAGTATAAAAGGTAAACTCGCGAAGAAAAATGCATCTTCGATTTCGTATTAATAAATGGTTTTCCTTATGTTAAGGACGGTCTAACATCTTTTAAAATAATTAATTTGTATACATAAATCTGTATTAAACTAAAATAAATTTGGCGGCTAGGGTGTTTTGTTTTCATGCTTTAAAGTCTAGACATTTGACCACCAAATAAAGACCGGTGATACAATATTCCCTTTCAAAACATTGATATGTAATTCACAAAAATACGCATCTTTGTGTGCACCAGAAGCAAACACAGTAGTCATGGACCTCTGTCTCTTCTTCCGTTGTCAGTTCAAACCACACGAATATTGATGTATTAGATTAAAATGTATGTTAATTGATAGTATATATGCAATTTATGAAAATGCATTTAAAAAAGTCTAACTTGATGTTCACTCATGGTACTGGACATTTACTATGCTCTAAAATATCCATTATATGCATCTTTTGACGATTTAAAAACCTGAAAATTATAAACCGTTGCAACGCAAAACGATTTAATAATTTGGAGAGTTCTGTTGTTGTCGTCATATTTTGGGATACTACGAGGGTTGCTAATATAAAGTATATAATACATCACCAATTGTATGAGAATAGATGGCCGAATGGTTTAAGCGATAGATTTTTACTCCAGGGTCAGTTGTTCGAGCCTAGTTGAGGATTTCTTCTTCTTTTTTTAATTCTTTAATCTTTTTTACTGGAGCTTTTTAGATCCAATGTTAACATTTATCAATATAAAGCATTTTATGACAAACTTCAATACATGCCAAAATCTGTGAAAAGACCCCTTTAAACGCTTAATACTCTCTTTATATATAGTGAATATTATCCGTTTACATGCTGCGTGCTCCTAAACTTTGTGCTACAGTATAGGTCAGGTAAATATAGCTATGATTACAATAAAGTGAGACAGCTTTCGATCGGTTTAACGGACTGACTCAGGCATGTATACAGAATTAAAAATAGATCAAAGACGAGAAATCATTTTCCTATTATGGTGAGTAAATTGAATTTCAGCAGTTTGAATCAAATTTATTTATAACAGGATGACTATTTCAGGGTAATTTGGCAGGTATAAATAAGGTCTCCTCAATTTAGTTTCACCATTCAATAAACGCCGAAGAAAAGAAAAGTGAACGACGCAGAAAGTTAAATAAGCAACTGTTTTAAAAACGTGCACAATGTAAGACATTATTTATTTAACATTTTGTACTGCAATACATATTGTGGAATAACCGATAGTTTATTATCCATCGCTATAATATTTATACAGTATTTCATTCTAATCAATTTAAAATTTAAATTGTGGATGTGCCATTCATTAGTTTATTAAAAGCGAATTTGAATATTTTTAATTTTTAAATCGTATGCGTTTATGAAAATAGAAAAAGTTAATGAAAATTGTTAATAATAGCTCAAGATAATCAAAAGAACAATATATACAATACAATTATGAATATATTACATATCTTGTGCCGGTTTGAAAAAATCACTTACTACATACGTCATTTTATTCAGGCGCATGAGTACTACATACGTCATTTTATTCAGGCGCATGAGTTAAGTGGTCGGCGGCACCGTTATTTTCCAAAACGTCGATTAAATGCGTTACTTACGTTAAATAATTTAATATTAAATGATCATTATCTATATAAAACGATCGTATGTCGAATAAATATTTCGATATCAGAACTTTCATTTTGTTATATTTTATATAAAAATATACGCCTTATTTCGGAAAATTAAATTTCCATTTCAACTCTGAGATAAATCCCGTAAGTAAACAACTACAATTGAAATGATTTCATTTTTTATTGAAACGGTTTTGAAAAAATATTTCATTAATTATTTGTGATCTGCGTTTTTTTCAGTCTAATCATGTCACAGTACTTTGATGATGATATTGCCGGCGTCGTAATTGACAACGGAAGTGGAATGTGCAAGGCCGGTTTCGCTGGCGACGATGCTCCCCGCGCCGTGTTTCCGGCCATTACCGGCCGTCCTCGCTACGACATGGTCATGGCAGGAATGGGGCTTAAGGACACCTATATCGGCGACGAAGCGCAGAACAGACGGGGAATACTCTCGCTGCGGTATCCAGTAGAGCACGGTGTCGTAACCAATTGGGACGATATGGAGAAAATCTGGCATCACACGTTCTATAACGAACTGCGAGTGGCACCCGAGGAACATCCGGTTCTCCTCACGGAGGCGCCATTAAATCCGAAAGCAAACCGAGAAAGGATGACCCAGATAATATTCGAGACTTTTAACGCGCCAGCCTTTTACGTAGGTATCCAGGCGGTTTTGTCGCTCTATGCATCCGGTCGCACGACGGGAGTTGTGTTCGATTCCGGTGACGGTGTGTCCCACGTTGTACCGATCTACGAGGGGTACGCGCTGCCGCACGCGATCGAGCGGATGAACCTCGCAGGAAGGGATCTGACACACTATCTCTCCCGGATCTTGAGCGAACGCGGGTACAGTTTTATATCCTCGTCGGAACAGGAAATAGTACGTGATATCAAAGAGAAACTGTGCTACTCTGCCCCGGACTTTGATAGCGAAATGCAGTCTGCAGCTAGCTCATTGTCGGTTGAAAAAAGCTACGAATTACCCGACGGAGGGATTATCACCATTGCAAACGAGCGTTTCCGGTGCGTGGAGACCATGTTCCAACCGTCTTTTATCGGAATGGAGAGCTGCGGAGTACACGAACTGCTCTACAACTCGGTGAGGAAGTGCGATATAGACATAAGAAAGGATTTGTGGAACAACGTCGTGATGTCTGGTGGGTCGACGATGTTTACCGGCATGGCTGATCGGATGAAGAAGGAGCTGGATAATCTGGTTCCCAGCGGCATGAAAGTGAAGGTCATCGCGCCGCCCGAGCGGAAGTACTCGGTGTGGATCGGAGGCTCTATCCTGTCCTCTCTGACTTCATTCAGCTCCATGTGGATCTCAAAGCAGGAGTATGACGAGTGCGGGCCGGGAATCGTTCACCGGAAGTGCTTCTAGGTGTAATACTGAGCGCGAAATTTAAAATGACGTGGGAAGAAACAATATAATTGTTTTTCATGTGTTCGTATGATTTGTTTTTTATGCACAGCTTGAACAGTTGACTTAAAATTACTTCTTCTATTTAAAAGCAAACATAATTAATATGTTATGTGTCCGTTGAACGTATTCACGTATACTCAAATACGTAAATTGTGTTTTATGAACCTGGTATATGAGTATTATATAATTTGTTAAGCAGTGAATGCTCGTGAACAGTTCTTCATTTACAAAGAAGTGTTCATGGTTATGCATGCAATGTTCTTTGCTTATGTTTATTACCAAGGTCTTTCAAGTTAACATGTTTTATGCCACATTTTACATTATTGCTTTATGTATAAAATTGTACAATTGTTTTATAAAACGAATAAATGCAAAAATATAGTTTGAAGAGTTTGAACAGGTAGCAACAGGTAGTCAACAGACTTTCTCTCTACGCAATGTTTGTACAATCTACGGCGGAGAGCTTAAACGGTACCGGTAGTACCCGGCAACGCATATGCTTTTCAACATAAGGATTAAGAAAGGGGCAGCGAGTACAGCAATGCGATGAAAGTTCTAAGCAAATAAGATTGTACTTGATATGTTCTAAGTATCATCACCGTCATCACCAAAAATACACCCTCATCATCATCAACATCATCATCATCATCAGAAATGAATTGACTAACAGCGGTATTTGGAATCTTAACCCATTTAGTGGACTCTCCCATCCTTAAGAATTGGATCAATTTATTTCCAAAATAAGGAATGTCTAGTATATTTATTTCTATATTTAGAATATTTCTTACAGAACTTCCTTTCAGCAAACAGCGCAGACCCAGATGGGTCTTATCTGGGTCTACGCTGTTTGCCAATGCCTTTTTTTCTAGACGCTTGGCATAAATGGGTTAATATATCCTGGGTAGTAAGCGACCCATGAATAGACTCTGCTTCAAATGGATTACGTGAACGGTAATATGACACATAATGTAGTCATATCAGTGAAATATAGAGCTTATAAATGCATGCACTCTTTTTTCGGCAATATACTTTTTGAGATATTTCGTTGATGTCAAATGTATTGTTTAACAATACGTATGTATTAACTTAAGTCTGTACTTAGATTATTTTTGCGTAGAAAAGTTAAACAATGCTTCCTAATTAATGTATGATTTTAAATTCACTTGAATGGTTTTATACTATATAACAACATACGTTTTTCATGTCAAGTTTTCTTAACGCATTGACTAACCGCACGTGTGTTGTAATATTATTACGATTAAAGTCATTAAAGGAATAATTTAAACATTTGTAAAGTTTCATGTTAATCTAGTACATACTTACGGTTTCAAAGTCCCATATTCAGGAGTTGTTGGTTTCTAGTTGTTAGATCATTCACATGTTTAATGCTCGTATTGAAATACAAATATAAATAATATCCTGTGGAACGCAAACACTTTCTTTTTAAACAAAAGTGCTTACGAACCAAACGGCAACTTCTATTTAAGCCTCGCTCTGCGAAAAGGGGGTTAAATGCATGCGCGTAAAGTGTCGTCGCAGATTAGCCTGTGCAGTCCACACATGCTAATCAGGGTCGACACTGTCCGCTTTTATTGTATGTTTCGTTGAAAGGAATACTCTTCTTGACGAAAACCCAGTTTAGGCGGAAAGAGTCGTCCCGGATTAGCCTGTGCGCACTGCACAGGCTAATCCGAGACGACGCTTTACGCACATGCATTAAACGTCCTTTTCGCAGAGAGCGACTGCTTTTATTTCCACAAATATACCATCCTGCAGTACCCTTTTCGAAAGTTAAACGAGTGTGTTCAATTCAGTTCTAAGGTAAATGTGCAGTTTATCATAAAACTGTAATATTTATTTAGTTATATGAGTGTGCAAGTTTACATTAAAACAACGTAAACAATACTATATTGACGGTTTATGACATAATGTGCATATGCTTATAAACTGAAAATTTGTAGTGAAGTTTACTTTTCTCTAACACTATCCACGAAACTACAGATAAAATATCACCGGCCTTAAGTATGGAAACAGTCTCAGTTAATCTCACCTTGCTTTGATTTATCATCGTTGTATGCTATCTCGTGTTCTATATAACCTTCTATTAAAGTCGTGAACCTTGTGTCGACCTGACTTAATCTACTTACACTCCCCACTGGACAGACAGGTAAGCCTTTTTCATATTTTAAGAATTTACATTTAGTGGATTGCAAGTAAAGTTTGTATAGGCACGTGTTTTATATGCATAAGCAGTAGTGCATATCAATAATATTGTTTTTTTTGTTATGCGTAAATTACCATGAATATATAAACCGATATACATATATGTTGATAAACAAGGGTTGTCGAGTCGTGAAAGTTGATCATTTCTAATGAACGTATATATAGCTGTAGCATAGGCCAATAGGCGGTCTGTATGCGCAAACATTCGCTAATTGTATTATTATGATCGATCGTGGTGCCTGTATTATGTTGCCTTTTATGATGAACATTATAAGTAAACATGTGTAATTATATTACATATTAAATAATAACTTAACAGCGACATGTTTAACAGTGCAGTTTTCACTTTACACCTGTCAATTATATTACTGGACAAAAATATGCATATATTACCAATAAAACACCACATCCTTGTGCTAATATCAGTGTGTGTGTGTGTGGCAGTTCATTCCCGGCATTTACGTCGTATTACTCATTGCTTATAGTGTTCGTGGAACCAACACATCGTGAAAACCGTTTTTTTTATTTATATAAAATCTTCGTTAAAGCCATTGACATACGAAACATTAACATGACTCTATTAAACAGTTTATATTTGTTACATGTGAACATTTCCTTTCAGAGCTGACAATAGCCTCTTGACATACCACGCTGTGCGTTTCTCATTTAGAAAGTGTTAATAAAAATAATGGAATTTTGTGGCAAGGTGACATAAAGAAATACAATGTTTTTAATGAAGACAGTACCACGTTGCAAGTAACCAATCCCCTAATCGACTGTTCGCCGGCTAATACAGTCAGTTTGTTAAAGGAAACACAATTAATGCTTTGCTACATTGCCTGGGTTTTGGTCTTTCGTCATTAAGTATGTTGTTTATATTAAAGTGTACACTAAAAGATGGGGGTTGCAGCAAAGCTTTTTTATATTCACTATCGCGGATTACGTACAAGTAATGGGGTGTACATTTTGCGATGTATCCTTTGGGAAAAGGTGCGTCCTGCATCTTGCACTACTCATGTTGTCAAATTTAAAAGATCGCTGAATCTTCAGACAACCAGGAAGAATTGATAAAATGCTCGCCACACATAATAACATACTATTCTAAACAACCAGCAATGCCGAGCTACAAACTTCACTACTTTGACATCCGGGGCCGCGGGGAGCTGAGTCGTTACCTCTTTCTGGCGGCAGGTAGGGACTTTGAGGACAACCGGATACCGCGAGATGAGTGGCCAAATGTCAAACCAAGTAGGTATCATGAACCGCTCGCAAAATATATTCAATAAGATATTTTCTCCGTCTATTCTTACATGGATGAAATATTTAACGAAATAAATGCGTTTTATAACAAATGAAGCATGTACAAGCTTGAAACAGTATCAAAAATTAAAAAAAATGTGCACTGTGTACTTTCATGATTCATCGTGAATATTTTTTTCAATATGTGATAGAAATTTAAAAAAACAATCGCTCGAATTATGTAACCATGTGCTTCTACTGATCGCTAAAGAATTAACATGTAATTGTTGCTACAAATCATTGTGTTTGGTTATCTAAACCAGTGTGATAAGTGATCCAAACCATTGTGTTGGATGATCTGAATTATTGATGACCCAAACTATTGTGATTAATTATCTAACAAATCGGCGATCCAAACCATTATGATTGATATTCTAAGTAATTGGTGATCCAAACCATTGGGTTTGGTGATCTAAATAATTGGTGATCCAAACCATTGTGATTGGTCATCTAAATAATGTTTGATCAAAACCATTATGATATGTTATCTAAATAATTGATGATCCAAACCTTTGCAATGGGTGATCTAAATAATTGGTGATCCCAAACCTTTGCATGTGGTGATCTAAGTAATTGGTGACCCAAACCATGGTGATTTGTGATCTAAACAATTTGTGATCCAAACCATTGCAATTGGTGGTCTAAATAATAAGTGATCAAAACCATTGTGATAGGTAATCTAAATAATTGGTGATCTAAACCATTGTGATTGCTGATCTAAATAATTGATGACCCAAAGTATTGTGATTGTTTATCTAAATAATCGTTGATCCAAACCATAATGATCGATGATCTTAATAATTGAAGATCCAAACCTTTGCAATTGGTGATCTAAGTAATTGGAGACTCAAACCATTGTGATAGGTGATCTAAATAATTGATATTCCAAACTTTTGCAATTGGTGATCTAAATAATTGGTGAACCAAATAATTGTGATTGGCGATCTAATTAATTGATTGATTGGTATATACTGGTATATTCCGATGAGCTTTAAGTCCCTTTGTGAAGTCACAACTTCTTTATTGTAAAGCTAAAAACGTTCTTATGCCCTGTGAGGTCAGCTTAGGTCCAGATCAGACGGCGCATCCTCGCAATCTTGTCAGGGGCAACCCGTCAGTTATAAAGTAAATCAAGGTTACACAGTCTCATTAGCGAATTGCGTACCTTTTAACCAGACTGCAAGAATTCCCGTTTAGATTATGATGAAACTATTGAGACACACATTCGCTTATGGTGTAAAAACTGTACACGTGTACATTCCTTATATGTATGAACACGACTCAATTGTTAGTCTATCACAACAGTCGATAAATGTTATTATGGTCAATGTGTATAAAATACGACTGCACAACTGGATTAATTTAAATGTGCAGACTACGATTTTATTTACAATAGCGCAAAGTGATGTTTACTTTTAAGGCTGCACTCGATAAAATTATCTTAGTTATTCCACGTTAATCCGGGATGTCAACACAAGAATATAGCTTTATAATGCTTCATGCAACAACAGTGCACAATTTATTTCAAATATAGTTGGATACGTGCAATCGCTTATTTTCAAGAATGTATAGATAAGGACAATCGCGTATTTCAAACGATGTTTATATAAGGGCAATCGCTTATTATATACTATGATAGCGTAATGTGATTTTGTATATACGACATATCAAACATAGCCGTACTACTTTGGTATTTCATATAATCAGTCAACCTACTGAATAAACGGGATGAGGTTACGAATAGAATTAAGCACCTACTAGCCCTATGATAAAGATGTTCTATATTTGTTACATTATATTGCAAACCAGAGCCTCGCGGGTCATTAAGCCGTTGAGATAATAACAATTATCAAGATGTCTTTCAAATTGTGTTTGATTGCCGTTTTATTTTAATGTGTGGACATGAAATCCTATTACCGTTGTATAATAATAAGAGGATGATGATGATATTGATGATGATGATGATGATGATGATGATGATGATGATGATGATGATGATGATGATGATGATGATGATGATGACGATGATGGTTATGATGATAATGATGGTGGTGGTGGTGGTGGTGGTGATGATGATGATGATGATGATGATGATGATGATGATGATGATGATGATGATGATGATGATGATGATGATGATGATGATGATGATGATGGTGATGGTGATAATGATGATGATGATGATGATGATGATGATGATGATGATGATGATGATGATGATGATGATGATGAGGATGATGATGTCGATGATGTCGATGATGACGACGACGACGACGAAGCCGCCGCCGCCGATGATGTTGCTGTTATTGTTGTTGTTGATGATGATGATGATGATTATGATGATCATGCCTTACCATATGACTTTTAGTTGATGAAGATTATGGTGATGATAATGACACTGGTGTTTATGGTGTTAACATGTTCTAATGATGTTCGTATTGATAATGATGATGACGATGAGTAGGAAAGGCCCCCCCTCAAAACAAAAAATCACTTTTTTTAAATAAAGACGGATAAATTGTGATGTTGACGACGACTACGTCAACGATATCAAAGACTGATGTTGATGATGAACCTTTAAGCAGCTTCTTTCCTCTTTCAGCGTTAGTGTACGGGCAGGTTCCGGTACTTGAGGTGGACGGGAAACAGCTGGCGCAGAGCAACGCCATTGCACGATTCCTAGCTAGAGAGTTTGGTATAGTTGCCTTAAACAATCGTTTTTTCGATTTGATATACAATTACAACTCTGTATGTGCAGAAAGGAATGGATATAATTCGAGCATTAAGTTGTCTGAGTTTCTGGATATTGGAATTATAAGTAACCAACCTTTTCTTTTGAAATTTAAGAGTTATAGAGTTACATAACATTAAGAGGACGTGGCCTTCAACCACCATGGGAGTAGTTATCTTTATACATTTCGTCATAGCGAAAAGCCAGTAGAATTTAAATTTAAATTACTGTATGTGGGTAAAGAGTTTCCTGCACAGGCTAATCAGGGACGACACATTCTGCATAGACTTGATTTTTAGCTAGAAAAGACTTTCTTAAATCAAAAATTCCTAAACAGTGGAAAGCGTCGTCACTTTAAGCACAAGCATTAAACACAGACTTTGCAGAATTTGGCTTTGTTAATCGTGAACAGAGGACATATTATTTTAGGAAAACTCTAGGTGCCCAACGGAAATCTTTTGGGCAAGCGATAAATGGGTCCCCTCGTATTTCCCCGTCATTCCCGTATCACTTTACCGAAATCATTTGATGTGTCATTTAGATCTCGCTGGTAAGAACAGCTGGGAGCAGGCGCTGTGTGACCAGACCCTGGAACTTATTAACGACCTTATTCAGGAAGTCGTCAAGTTCTTCTTCGAAAAGGACGAGGAGAGAAAGGTATGTGTCACATGTGCGTAGTGTGGTGTTACTGTATTTATACGTACCTGTCATATCGGATGAAATACCGTTTGTAAATACCAGGAAACAATGCTCTATTATAGACAGAATGCATACAAAAAAATTCCTATTTTATGTATTTAACTTTGATGGCAGTTAATGAGTAATGCAAGTTCCGAGGTTGAATATTAGTTTTAGTTTTTAGTTTTAGTTTTTTCAACAAACGAATATTTTGTTCTACTATTTCTGTTACACAAATCTATTAACAATAGTTTGTTTAGTACATGTCAATATCTAATGAATTTTAACATTTCAGAAAGAGGTGGGGAAACATTTAGCTGAAGTAGTATATCCCAAATTCTTGGGATACTTCGAAAAACAACTCGATAATAACGGCGGAAAATATTTAGTAGGAAGCGGGGTAGGTGAAAGATATAATTTATATGGGTCGTTCGCTGTGAAAAGGGGTTCAATTCATGTGCGTAAAGTGTCGTCGCAGATAAGCCCGTGCAACCCGCACATGCTAATCATTGGCGACACGCTCTACTTATATTTTTCTTTTCGTTTAAAGATATTCTCTTCTTGGGACGACACTGTATGCACTTGCATTAAACGCCATCTTCACAGAGCACGGCCCAATAACTTGAAGTGTCACTAGTTTGGATAAGAAAAATGCTGAAGTGTAGTAGAATGTTGAAATGTTCTTGGAATCTCGTATTATTTTGAAATGTCACAAAACATCTCACATATCCATCACACAAGTTGTAAAATAATGGACGACGTATAAACAATAATTTGTGTTGTCATAATTTCGGTGGTCCGTATATTTAAATAGTCGCAGTTAATATTATTTAGTTACACCATTGAAATTTAATTATATTTTTGTATGTTTATTGCGCTTGTCTCTTGAGAATAACTAAGATCAAACAACATGGAATGTATTTAATTAACAAACTGTCAATACATGCGACAGTGAAAACATAGAAACCACATTAAAGCCGAACACTTTATATCCAGTTAATTATCCGTAGTCGAGATTAGCTTACATTTGAAGCCACAAACCTTGAAATGAAAAACCTGGCATAGTAAATTTAAGTATAAATAAGAAACAAATTTTATCTTTGCCAATTAGAACAAATCTGGTGGTTACAAGATAGAAATCCGTTTTTTTGCACTTTAAAACTTAAAAATAATCGCGTTTGTCGGAATGTACGTATACGTCTAGACATCCTACTTTCGGTTTTAAAAGAGGTGCCGTTTGAAAAATAATAAATTACTTGCTAATAAGGCTATATATTTAATTTTATATATGTCCATTAGAATATATCTGGTGGTAACAAGATAGAAAACCGTCTATTTTTGCGCTTGAAAATTTTAAAATAATCGTTTGTCGAAATGGACGTATAACTATGGAAATCCTACTTTCAGTTTTAAAATTAAAAAGAAATAATAAATTATTTGCTAACTGGGCTAAAGATTTAATGTCAATTTTGCACGCTTTCAAATTATAGCTATTTGTATTGATTAACATGTATTTTCTTTCAAGATGTGTGGCTTATCACCTTTAAGTGAATGGACCAAATTGAAAAAATGTTACAGATTTGCACATTTTAATTGTAGTTATGATAATTGCGAGAAAACAGTAATACTGAACATTTGCCATGCTCTAAATTACCCAGTATATGCATCTTTTGACGATTTGAAATGCTTACAATTATAAATTGTTACAAACGATTGAATAATTTAGACCGTTTTTTTGTTAACGTTAAATTTTGTGACATGACAAAGACTGCGTATATAAGGTATAAAATACGCATCATGTTTCATTGGCTTTCTTTATTTTGTGTTAATTAAATTTTATCATTAGTTTGTACTGGATATATTTAATGCAAATGTTTACATTTAATACTTCTTTGCATTCAAATACAAACTTCAAAGAATCCCAAAATCTGTTAAAATGTCCATTTAACAGCAATGCGAGAGTAATCTGTGTATTACAGTGACCGAGGCACCGAATGCGACATAGACACTTAACTTACGCGATAGTTTTATTCTCCAGTATTAAACAGTTTCCGATTTAACAGTCAAATCTGTGTTCGGGAAACAACATTAATACATATCATAATAAACGGAGCGTTATTATAATTTCAGTTAACCGTAGCAGATTTGGCAGTCTATGCTGTTTTAGACACAGCCATGCAAAATTCGGAAACCTTCTTGGAGAAGCACGAGAATTTGCGGGCTCATCGAGACATGGTAGGCGCCATTCCGAAGATACAGGAATATGTCAGCAATAGAAAAAAGACTGACATCTAGACTTTCATTGCCATACTAACTGAACAAAATAGAAATTGTAAATGTATGGTATAGAATAATATGGTATGTACACTTGTTGGTATGTTTTATGTATTTTTGTATAAATTATAATATGAAATAAAAATTGAAGCAAGCTGCCTGTGAATTGCATTAAAATGTTACCGAGATAAAAGTAATAACAATGAATAATTATGAACACGTAAGCTAAAGAAAGTGGAAAAGACATCGGAATGAAATTGATTTTGTTAGACCTATACGACGTTAAAGCACCGCTTGGGATTTACATAACACTGATCTATATGTATGAGCAATATAAAATACCGTTACGATAATTATAGGAGTTTCGGTACGGAAACCGCAATTAATGTTTTATATCATCATGAGCACGTGCAGGAATATAAACGAATATAAAAATCCGAATATAGAAAACATTTTAAGCGCATGAATTTATGCTTTTATTACATTTTCATAGAATCATGTTTATTTTGCAAGACAATATCTTCATATTACCCGTATGCATGTCAAAAGTTTAGGAAATGAAAATGAGTATGGGCAAAACCGGGCCTCATGCATATGCAGTGTCCGCATAAACTAATCTTAGGCGAACATTCTCAAAGACCGAATTTATGTTTAGAAAAGACTTCCTTTAAACGAACAAGTCCAAATAAACGGAAAGTGTCTCGACTAATTATACTATTCGGGCCACAATGCTAATCTGGGACCACACTTTGCGCACGTGCATAAGGTCCGGTATTTCCAGTACGCGAATTTATTCTTTTTTAATCCATTTACGCCTAGCGTCTAGCAAAAAGGCCTTGGCAAACAGCGTAGACCCAGATGAGACGCCGCATGATGCGGCGTTTCCTCAGGGTCTGCGCTGTTTGCTTAAAGGAATTTCTGTAAGAAATATTCTAAATATAGAAATAAATATACTAGACATCCTTTATTTTAGAAATAAATAGATCTTATTTAGAAGGATGGGAGAGTCCACTAGGCATAAATGGGTTCATACGTTGCGTCTGTATCGTGCCGTACCTTTTCAAAGCCATTATTTCACAAACTTACTAATTTATGTCAAATAGCCGTACATTTGTTTTAATGTGTTAGAATCGTTTGTATTACACACTATCAATGCGGATATTGGATTATAATTTTTTTATTACAAGTTGATACGTTTACCTCAATAAATAAAAAAGTAAACTATACTATTAAGTAAAAGGGTACTTCATATGTACGTTACAACAAAAAAATATCATTAATTGTTTTAATCACTTAGACATGCAATTGATTTGCAAACAAGACAAAGCTAAGTTTTATCTGCTACGGCACAGGTTGGGAAAATGCCAATACATGATCAATGTGTGTTTCAATATGCCATATTTTTATACATAAATGTCTCCAATTGCATTAAACAGGCTTTACACTTAGCAAACTTCGTGGTTTAGTCGATTAAGCGCTATCTTTCTTAGTCAATACCAAACGCATCTCGATGTTCTTTCAACTTTGTATAACTATTGTTAATGAGGAAATCATTGTTTTTTATTTTTATTTTATTTCCGGAGTTCCATGGCTTTCAAACATGAAGTTAAAATTACAAGCTGTTCAGAATATCCAAGGTTAAACCTTTTTACTTACCTTGCTGAATAGGCTAAAAAGGCTGTGGAATAGGCTACATAGGATGTATGTTGAAACATATGCACTACAATTTTGTAATAGGCTAAAACGCATTTAAATAGGCTCAATAGGTTGTATGTTTGAACCTATGTACTAAACGTGATAAATAGGCTGAAAAGGCTGTTAAATTGGCTAAATGGGATTAATGTTTCAACCTATGTACTACGAGAGATAAATAAGCTGAAATGGCTGTGAAGCAGGCCAAATGGGATGCATGTTTGAATCTATTTACTGAACTTACTAAATATGCTTAAAATCGATTAATATATAGGCTACGTAAGTTGTTTGAGTGAACCCATGTAGAAAACTTGCTAAATAGTCTTAAAAGCATGAAAAGGCCGTTAAATATACTTAATAAGATGCATGCATTAACCATTGTACTTAACTTACTAAATAGGCTAAACGGTTTGAAAAAGCTCTTAAATAGGCTAAAAAGGCAAAATAGGATGTATGTTTAAAGCGGGTATATACGATTTTGTCAAATATTTATGAATTTATAAAAAATGTGTAAAAAACTCATTATATATATATTTCAATATAAACTTAAATAAAAGTTAAGAAGAACATGTGTCGAAAAATGCTAAATAAGCCAGATATTTAATTCTGAAATCGAAAAAGGCTGTACAGCCGAATTCGCCAGCATGTATATCATGCATGTACGATGTGAATCTAAATTTAGTTTAACGGTTCATTTGAAATTCCTGCAGCGATATCGATTCATACGACACATGAACACTTACTAAAAAGACGAATGCAACGGTTGTTGTAGGAAAATAATTACGAATTATCTTCGTCACAATCGGCTCGGGGCGCTAATTTGTATTTGCTGTATTTTATGAAATTCGTCTTAAATGTATCATTTTTCTTGCATATTGTGTGTTATTATAACATATTTGTATCAATATTTTACAATTCAGCACATATAAAAATCGTATATACCCGCTTTAAAGCTATGTACTAAACTTGCTAAATAGGATACTTAGGCTAAGAAGGCTGTGTAATAAGCTAAATAGGCTCAATAGGATGTATGTTTTAACATATGTACTAAACTTGCTAAATAGGCTTAATAGGCTGAAAAGGCTGTTTAGTAGGCTAAATAGGATGAAAGTTTTAACCTATGTACTTAACTTGCTAAATAGGCTAATTAGGCTGTTAAATATGCTAAATAGGCTTAATACGATGAACGTGTTTACGTATGTACTAAACTTTCAAAATAGGCTAAATAGGCTCTCAAATAGGATAAATAGGATGCATGTTTGATCTTATGTACTAAACTTGCTAAATAGACTGTTAAAAAGGCTAAATAAGATGTATGTGTCTCCGTATGTACTGAACGTACTATAAAGGCTGTTAAATAGGCTAAATAGGATGTATGTGTCTCCATATGTACTGAACTTGCTGCATAGGCTGTTAAATATGCTAAATAAGATGTATGTTTGGACCTATGTACTAAACGTAATAATTATACTGAAAAAGCTTTAAACTAGGCTAAATAGGCTAAATGGGATGTATGTTTGAATCTTTTTACTGAACTTGCTTAATATGCTTAAAATTGATAAACATATAAGCTGCTTAGGTTGTATGAGCCTATATACCTATATACTAAACTTGCTAAATAATATAAAAAGCTTGAAATGCTCCTTACATAAATTATGCCTGATAGGATGCATGCTTTAACCTTTGTACTTAGCGTGCTAAATAGGCTAAAACGCTTAAAAAGACTCTTAAATAGGCTATAAAGGCAACATAGGATGAATGTTTGAAGCTATTTACTAAACTTGCTGAATAGGATTAATAGGCTGAGAAGACTGTTAAATAGGCTACCTAGGCTCAATAGGATGTATGTTTTAACCTATGTACTAGACTTTCTAAATAGGCTATTAAATAGGCTCAATACGATGTATATGTCTACGTTTGAACTTAACTAGCTAAATAGGCTAAATAGGTTGTTAAATAGGCTAAATATGATATATGTGTCTACGTATGTACTAAACTTGCTCAATAGGTTACATAGGCTGTTATGTATAATTTAACCTTTGTACTAAACTTGCTAAATATGCTTTAACGGTTAGATAAGATGTATGTGTCTACGTATGTACCTTACTTGCTAAAGAGGCGAAATAGGCTGATAAATAGGCTAAATATGCCAAGAATAGGATTACTGTGTCTACGTATGTACTAAACTTGCTAAATAAGCTAAATACGCTATTAAATATGCTAAATAGGCTAAATAGGATGCAAGTGTGTACGTATACACTTGACTTGCTAAATAGGCATAATAGGGCTCAATAGACTGTTAAAAAGGCTACATAGGATGTATTTGTCTACGTATGTACAAAACTTTCTAAATAGGCTTAATAGGCTATTAAATAGGCTGAATGTGCTAAATAGGATGAATGAGTCTACTTATGTACTAAACTTGCAAAATAGGCTTATACATATGCTAAATAGGCTAAATAGGATGTATGTGTCTACGTTTGTATCAACTTGCTAAATGAGATATTAAATAGGCTAAATAGGCTAAATAGGATGTATGTGTCTACGTATGTACTAAACTTGCTAAAGAGGCGAAATAGGCTGTTAAATAGGCTAAATAGACTAAATAGAATGTATGTGTCTACGTATGTACTAAACTTGCTAAATAGGCTGTTAAATAAACTAAATAGGCTATATGTTTTAAACTTTGTACTAAACTTGCTAAATAGGCTAAATAGGCTGTTAAATAGGCTAAATAGACTAAATAGAATGTATGTTTCTACGTATGTACTAAACTTGCTAAATAGGCTGTTAAATAGGCTAAATAGTATTTATTTGTCTACGTATTTAATAAACTTGCTAAATATGCTAAATAGGCTGTTAAATAGGCTAAATAGGATGTACGTGTCTACTTATGTACTAATTTTTCTAAATAGGCTAAACAGGCTAAATAGGGTATATGTTTTAACAGATGTGCGAAACTTGCTTAATAAGCTAAATAGGCTTACATCACACAAGTTTTAACAATTAAAAAAGATTCATGTAACGAATTACATTTTAAAACATTTAGCCGGATTCAAACCAGTATCAAGTGGAATATAACGTTACTGCAGAAAGCGCTCCACTAAGTGGGCGTTTGTACGACAAATATCCATTAATAATTAATATACGTGATCCGTGTATTGGAACAAAATTTAACGATTTCACAGCAGAATTATATCAAATTAAAGTCGTTTCGCGTTTGTAACGATTTAAAATAAATTATCAATTTTAAATTATAATTCATCACCAAATCTGTATTTACACTATACGTCATTTGAACCCACGTCGCATAGGTGAGAAGTGAGTGTACTATCCAGTGGGCTAAACGAACTGCTATTGAAACTACTAATATATGTAAAAGATAATGCCCGATTTTCTATCAACCTGGCCTCTAAAGCACAACTTTCATTTATTTGTTTCTCCACCAAATGAAGGCGACCTCGCACTTATAGCACCGACAATCCATCACACCCTTACCATCTTCTTCCATCTCCATAAATGCTTTCAGCGTCCTTGGCATCAGGATGCGTACTCGGTCGGGCGTCCGGTATACCCGTACACTTTTCAGGATCTCTGTCCGGAACGCCTTCTAATCTGCGGACCGTTCGTCGCTGTCTTTCATGAGATCATATATCGAGTAATGGAGGCTGCTGCGCTCCTGGTCAACCGTAGTGAGGAAATTCCGGAGCGACTTCTCTACTGGTCCCAGGTCGCGGTCGTTCGTTGACTGTTTGTAGTATTCCTATATTGTGACAAGAGAAAATATCAGAGATTTCCTCAAATCAATGTTCATCTTGAAAAAATGAATACAGGGAGAACCATCAAATCTTATTAAATATTTGTCTTATAAAGAATGATCATGACATCTAACATTTATTGTGCTTTTTCGATTAATTAATTTGTATTCGATAGCTTAAATCTTTCTAAAAGGAATAAGCAATTACCTGAACAAAATTGCCCATACAGATTTAAATGATT